>NC_092334.1:677995357-678301785 GCF_046630445.1 Rutidosis leptorrhynchoides | reverse complement strand
AATATTTGTGTAATATAAGAAGAAATCAAAACAAAACCTAGATGTAGAGATGAACCAAACCCAGATTACTTTTTTTAAAAATTGCACTTAAATCAAGCACTAAATCGATGGACAAAAGTTCGTTACCAATTACACACCCAGTTTAACGAATTATTACAAGAGCTCAGTAGTAAACAATGAATATTTTCGATGATTTTGGTTTGGGGAAGAAAGAGTTTGAATGTGATGGAGAAAGAGAAAAACGAATCAATTATTGGTTGTTTATCTTTTTAATAAGTAAAAAATATTTATATTTGGCTAAAATAAAAGGAGGCAGTTGAGATGTATATGATACGTGGATTCACAACTCAGCATGCCATGTCATGTGAGTGAGTATTTTTTAGTAAAAAATTAGTGAGCATATCATTTCTCTATCATAATATGGATATTTTTTAAACTCTAGGAAGTGTGACGCTGATTTGGAAAACGTAACCGATTACAAAATAAATGAACACGAAGAAGAAGATATTCAGGAAAAGTGTGACCAAGAAAACTATAATGTGAGTGTTCAACATGATGGCGAAAGAGTTGAAGAACCGAAAGTTGGCATGACCTTTGACACGATTGAAGAACTTGGAAACTTTTATGCCAACTATGGAAAGAAAAAGGGATTTGGAGTCTATAAAAGATCTTCGACTACTAAGTATGTTACTTTTGCATGTAATCGGGCTCAAAAATCTGTCTCGAAATTGAACAATAGTTTAAACCCTCGGCCCGTTACAAAAACAGATTGTGGTGCTAAAGTTAGAGTAATCCTTGGCGCTGATAAAAAGTGGCACGTGTCAAAAGTTTATGTCGAGCATAATCACCCCTTTTGTCCTAGTAAAGGGAGATTTTATCGTTGTTATCGAGTTGTAAATCGACATGTGAAAAGACAACTCGAAATTCATCAAAGAGCTGGAGTAAGATTGAATAAAAGTTTTAATACATTGGTCGTAGAAAATGGAGGATATGAAAATTTACCATTTACGGAAAAAGATTGTCGTAATTATATTAATAAAGTTAAACGATTGAAGTTCGGAGATGGTGATGCCGAAGCAATTCAAGATTACTTCATGAAGGTTCAGTCAATAGATCGTGAATTTTTCTATGCATGGGAATTAGATGAGGAAAATAGATTAAAGAGTTTGTTTTGGGCGGATTCAAGGTGTAGAGCAGCTTATGAGGAATTTGGGGATGTTATCACATTCGATACAACTTATTTGACAAATGAGTATGAGATGCCAATGGCTCCTTTTGTAGGGGTAAATCATCATGGGCAATCGATATTGCTTGGTTGTGCATTAATTTCAAATGAAGATGTTAGAACATTTACATGGCTCTTTCGAACTTGGCTTTCATGTATGTCAGGGCGTGCTCCCAGCGCAACTATCACAGATCAAGATCAAGCTATGAAAAAAGCAACTGAGATTGTATTTCCAGAAGCACATCACAGGTACATTGTGAATCAATTCTTATAGTTTGGAATCAGTGAAGTTATGAAGTTCACTGATTTATATGGATGACTAATCCATAATTTATCATTCAGCTAGTCTAGCATGGGTTATTAGTAAGAACAATGCACTATTAGCCCCTTTTGTAGTATTTTCTAGTTATATCTATTCCGAACGTTTGATTTATCAAAGCATGAATTGTCTACATGAAGTGTGATTTATCTTTTTTTAGTTTCATAGTTCATGGTTCATAAGTTTTTTATCTTCATTTGATTCAGGTGGTGTTTATGGCATATAATGAAAAAAATACCTAAAAAGTTAGGTAAACATAAGAAATACAAATCAATCAAGTACCTGCTTAAAAAGGCTGTATACGATTCTTTGACATCCAGTGAATTCGAAGTTGCGTGGAATACAGTGATAGGTCGATACAAGCTTGAAAAGAGTAGGTGGCTTAAGTCATTGTATGAGGAAAGACAACGATGGGTCCCTTCCTTTGTGAAAGGTATCTTTTGGGCAGGAATGTCTACTACACAACGTAGTGAGAGCATTAATTCGTTCTTTGATAAATACGTAAATAGGAAAACTTCTTTAAAACAATTTGTGGAGCAGTATGAAAACGCATTGAGGGATAGGGCTGAAAAGGAGAATGTTGAAGATTTTAATTCCTACAACTCATGGTACCCGCCGATTACCCATTATGCTATGGAAAAACAAATGAAGGAAGTTTTAACCAATGCTAAGTTTAAGGAATTTAGGGAAGAGTTAACGGGAAAAATGTATTGTGGGATTGGCTCTATAAAATCACAGAGTGACTATTTAGAGTATGAAGTGATTGAGGATGTAATGAACAATGAAAATCTAATGAAGAAACAATTTACAGTTTGGTTCAAAAAGGGAGATTCAGTTGACGATTGTGATATTAGGTGTATATGTCGTTTGTTTGAGTTTAGAGGAATGTTGTGTAGGCATGTAGTTACGGTACTCACTAATGAGAATATATTTTTGGTTCCTAACAAATACATCTTACAAAGATGGAGAAAAGATGTTAAGAGAAGACATACTAAGGTTAAAGTGAATTACAGTGACTGGGTTGTCTCGGATGTTGGTCGTCGATATGATAAAATGTGTCATGCTTTTTCTGAAGTGGCAGATTTGGCATCCGATTTCAACGAAAAATGTAGTCTTGTACTTGATCGTGTTAACGAGTTAAAGCTTGAAATTTTAGGTGAAAAAAATAGCACTGGTAGTACCAAGGATACACCACATATCAGTGATTCTAAAAAGGTTAGCGTTAAAATTCGTAATCCTCAATCAGTGCGTAGAAAAGGTCGTCCTCCCGGTAAGAGACTACAGTCTATGTCCGAGAAAATCTCTACAAGTATTCAAAAGAAGAAGAAGAAGGTATTTGAACTATATAATTTATTTCGATTGAAAAGTCACTGGTCTATCTAAACTTTTTTATTATATGCTTATTTGTGATTCTAGAATTTACAAGACTCTAATCATAATGAACTTGGATGTGGAGTTGCAAATAATGAAACAATGAAAGAGGTAATTCTATAAGTAGCATGTACCCATTTAGTTGCTTGGCGAACTCATAATGAATATATATATATATATATATATATATATATATATATATATATATATATATATATATATATATATATATATATATATATATATATATATATATATATATATATATATATATATATATATATATATATATATAGTGGCAGGATCAAGAGGGAAGTAACCAATCGGGGGGAAGCGGTGGGAAGCAAAATTTTTTTTTTTCGTTTTTTGAAAAAACTTTGTTCACGAACATTATAGATGAGATGAAAATATGAACATTTAGTAGAGACACTTTGTGATAAATGTTTTTATTTTGGCGGGAAAACGCTCGAAGAAGTAATATATAACAATTATCGTGTTTTTCGAGCGTATTTTGAGGTTTTAGGTATTGGGGTTTAGATATTAGGGTTTAGATATTAGGGTTTATAGGGTTTAGATATTAGGGTTTAGAAATTTAGGGTTTTGGGTTTAGATTTAGGGTTTAGATTTAGGATTTAGATTGAGTTTTTAACACGAACGGTTTAGAGTTTAGGGTTTATGGTTTAGGGTTTGGTGTTTTGGGTTTATGGAATAAACCCAAAACACCAAACCCTAAACCCTAAACCCTAAACTCTAAATCGGGCTAAATTTTACTTCACAAAACATGAAGAAAAAAAACGTTCATATTCTTCACGAACAATATTATCTTGAATGTTATTTTTGTCGATCGTTTTCCCGCCTAAATAATAACATCCATCACAAAGTGTCTCTTCTAAATGTTCTTATTTTCGTGTGATCCTGATGCCGGAAAAAAAAAATTTCAAAAAAAACGAAAAAAAAAAATTTGCTTACTTCCCCATTGATCCTGCCCCTATATATATATATATATATATATATATATATATATATATATATATATATATATATATATATATATATATATTTCTGTTTTCCACTCCTTATATGTGATTTGATTTATATCTTGACACCCCAAAGTAAGAACCTAACTGTTAATGTTTGTGAATATTATTGTAGGGAAATCCAAATTACTATTATGTTCCAAGTGATGCAAGTCATAATGTGTATACAATTATCCGCTTCACTATGGTGGTTTCATTCCGAGTGGTATGCAACCGTCAATGTATTCTTTACAAAACAGTCATGCTTTTCAACAAGTATCTCCACAACTGCAGAATGCCGCTGTCCAAATGCAGCAATCATCACATATCAACTCGCTAAACGCGCCATTTAATATGCCATTTGTACCTCCGAATAATGCATTTTATCCTCCATAGATGATGTAGCAGCTTAGTCTCTCAGCTCTTCAGTTTATCACATGATTATGTTAATACCTTTAGCTACTTTATTTGATGAAATAGTAAACACATTTTTTTCTGTTAGAGGCATCAATTTAATTTGAGTTTAAGTTGAAATCATTGTATTTATATTATCTATGTATGTTTTTTCAAATTTTATTTGCTTTCTATTTTGGTAGGAGTACTTATTAGGAGTTTTTAAGTTTAGTAAATTATAAAGGCTGACTAATCCATATATTAGCAATATGAGTATAGCATTTCTCGTCACTTAATGAGCTAAACCTTGCATAATTTAAGAGTAAAACTATATTTGGGTCACAATTACCCCTCTGATATAGTAAAACCATATTTGGGTCACAATTACCCCTCTGATGTCTATATTGAAGGTATTGAATGAACCAAAGCTCTGAAAATCCACCGGATTCATTCATTCACTGGATTTAATATTAACCCATTGCAATCAATTTACAGAAATAGATTTCTCCCTAGCTCCCCTGTTGTATAATATTTGTGTAATATAAGAAGAAATCAAAACAAAACCTAGATGTAGAGATGAACCAAACCCAGATTACTTTTTTTTTTCAAAATTGCACTTAAATCAAGCACTAAATCGATGGACAAAAGTTCGTTACCAATTACACACCCAGTTTAACAAATTATTACAAGAGCTCAGTAGTAAACAATGAATATTTTCGAAGATTTTGGTTTGGGGAAGAAAGAGTTTGAATGTGATGGAGAAAGAGAAAAACGAATCAATTATTGGTTGTTTATCTTTTTAATAAGTAAAAAATATTTATATTTGGCCAAAATAAAAGGAGGCAGTTGAGATGTATATGATACGTGGATTCACAACTCAGCATGCCATGTCATGTGAGTGAGTATTTTTTAGTAAAAAATTAGTGAGCATATCATTTCTCCAAATGACAAAGCAGGTCAAGAGATTTTACATCAACCGGGTATGTAGGTACATCCTCAAATTTCTAAAGTTCATCCCTTACAGCGTCAATGAAAGATTCGCCGTTGTAATCCCAAACCCGTGTTTTAAAAACAGAGGATGGTATGCAGAACTTCCCACTTTATCTTCTTTAGCTAGATTTTGCTGGCAATGAAGGTAGAACAACCTCCCACTTTATCTTCATAAATGCAAATATATAAATACACACACACATATATATATATATATATATATATATATATATATATATATATATATATATATATATATATATATATATATATATATATGTATATATATATATATATATATATATATTGTCATACCCCGTCCAAAATCTTCCGAACGAATACAATAACATATGGTACCATCACGATGAATGGACCTCTATATGCCTTGAACGACTCCATGTAATGTCTCTAAAATGAGTAAATGCACAGCGGGAGATTTCTTTCATACCTGAGAAAAAACATGTTTTCAAGTGTCAACCAAAAGGTTGGTGAGTTCATTAGTTTAGCATAAATAATCATTTCATAATTTTAATAGACCACAAGATTTCATATTTCCATTTCTCATAAACATACGTCCCATGCATAGAGACAAAAATATCATTCATATGGATTGAACACCTGGTAACCGACATTCACAATATGCATATAAGAATATCCCCATCATTCCGGGATCCTCCTTCGGATATGATATAAATTTCGAAGTACTAAAGCATCCGGTACTTTGGATGGGGCTTGTTGGGCCCGATAGATCTATCTTTAGAGTTCGCGTCAATTAGGGTGTCTGTTCCCTAATTCTTAGATTACCAGACTTAATAAAAAGGGGCATATTCGATTTCGATCATTCAACCATATAATGTAGTTTTAATTACTTGTGTCTATTTCGTAAAACAGTTATAAAAACAGCGCATGTATTCTCAGTCCCAAAAATATATATTGCGGAAGCATTTAAAAAGGGAATAATGAAACTTACGCATATAAATATTGTAAAACAGTTAATAAAGCATTTGCATGTATTCTCAGTCCCAAAAATATATATTGCAAAAGCATTTAAAAAGGGAGTAATGAAACTCACGCATATAATTATTGTAAAACAGTTAATAAAGCATTTGCATGTATTCTCAGCCCCAAAAATGTAAAGAGTAAAAGGGGAGCAAATGAAACTCACTTATTGTATTTTGTAGTAAAAATACATACGACGACATTGAACAAAAGTAGGGTTGGCCTCGGATTCACGAACCTATATCAGGTATGCATATTAACACATATAATAATATTCAAATAAATATATCTATTAGTAATATACTTGTGATATTAAATGTAATATTTATAGTTACTTAAATATTTATATCTTACATATTTTATCACGTTATGTTAATAATGTACTATATACTTTATTAATATATTTAGAATGAATACTCAGTATCAATATTTTTAAATACTCATAATTTTTAATAAATTTGAGTTATATTAAAACGTAAATGAGTAAAAAAAAAATTTTATTAGTAAAAGTAGTATACTTATTATATATACTTCTATATATCTAATGTTTGTGTCTAACTTATAATATCTATCTTTTTAGTTTGAGATTATAAAAATATAGTTAGCTTTTATATTCAAAATACATTTAAAACTAAAGTTATAGTCAGTAATAATAATAATAATGATTATATTTATAATACTTATACTTATGATAATAATAATAATGTTTATAGGGTTAATAATAACAATAATAACAATAACACTAATAATAATAATAATAATAATTATAATAGTAATAATAATAATAATAATAATCATAATAACAATAATTAAAATGATAATATAAAGTGTATACCCTTTTTAATAGCCTTTCTAAAAAGAATTTCCCATGCGAGACTCGAACCCATGACCTCCCGCTCACACGAAACAATCCTAACCATTACGCCATTTGTTTCTTTTTGAACTAAATAAGATTTTACATTCCTTTACCCCGATTTTCGGTAATATCATCACCATGTCATATCATCATCATCATGATACGGCTATCATTATTATCATCATCATATTCTTAGCATCTAATATCATCGTTGAACTTCATCTTCGTATTTCTTATTGTCCCAACAGAAATATAATTGGACTTTTGGCCCAACAACAGTTTCCAAGCCCAACATGCAAGCCCACTATATAAAAGGATGATACGGCCCGTCTTTATTCATCAAATTAAATGGGTGTCGGTTATATGGTAGGAATAAACGAACAATAACAGTAAAGTCCCAACTTGCAAGTTAAACAAACCCAATATTCCCAATTGTTCGATGGTCCCAACGAAAAAAAAAAAACAATAATCACTCCGTAACTTTCTCAGTTTTTGAGTGGATCTTCATCCCCACTTGTGATTTCTTTAATGTACTCCCTCCACTAACCAACTTAATTACAATAATAGTGATCAATATTTATTGGGTGTTAGGATCTATAGATCAAACATGAAAACAGGAAGAACAACGAGAGGATTGCAGCGGTCGATAGAAAGGAGAGAAAAAATATATCTCAATCAATAAAAAAATAACCGCAGGCTTGGGGTGTTCAAAAGTAACCGTAACTGGGTTCAAGGTGAACGAATATGATCAAGATGGTGCAGTGATGGTTGCATGATAGTAGTGGCCGGTTGTCATGGAGTGAAGCAAGAAATATAACAGCAATGGTGATCGAAACTTTGCAGTGATGATAGTTGTTAGGTTCTCGTAAGTGAGAATGAAAGAAAAAGAAAAGAGGTGGAGGTGGGTTTTCGATGGTGATTAAATGGTTCGTGGAGGTTGGAGACAAGAGGGAGAGAGAAGTGAGAGAGGTTGTAGATGGCGGTTATGGTGGTGGTTTGGTGATGATGGTAACCGTTGAAGAATGGTGGGATGTGGTGTCGAGTTGTTTCTCATAACTAAGAAAGAAAGAAGAGTGGTTTTGTTGATTAATAAGGTGTGTTGATTAATAAGGTGATGAAGTGGGTTCGTTTGTTTTGAAGTTTCGAACAATAAGAAATAGAAAGACAAAACAAGCGGTTTCGATGGTAATTCATGTACTTTCAAAACGAAACAGAAAACAATAATGAAGTGGCATTCAAACCGTGAAGAATGAATCATAAATGTGGTGGGTTTGGGTTGTTTGTGTTGAACTGAGATAGTGACCATGGTGGGGATGGTATGGTGGTTAACCTTCGAACAGTAGCGAAATATTATGAGTTGATCCTTGTAGAGTAGTCTAGTAATAACAATTGTAGAGTACTAGTTTGGTTTAGTGGTGATAATCTCGGCCATCGATTCATGAAGAAAATTAATGTCATTTTGTATTGGTTTTTTTTTTTTTTGACTATCAATAGAATATAGAAGTAGTAAACAAGTGGGATGGATACATGCATTAGGTGTTATAAAGTTAAAATAGACAAAAGCAAAGAAAAATGTAATGTGAGTTAATTCAACGATAACAAGGACAATTATTAGTGGGTATATGTATATTATATAGAGGAGAGTTGATAGATGGTGGGGAAATGGATAGAATTGAAACATAAATCAATCTATGAATTGTAATGCCCCCTTTTTTTTTTAACTCTGATTAATAATAATATTATACTAATAATTAGTATCAATCAAGTGGTTGATTGAACAGGTACTCAATTCATTTAGCAGCCTCCTCTTTATCATCTTGTACCCGACAGTTATCACGGACTGTGCTATAACGTGGTTCATTGCTAAACAGTTAGAATATACAAGTGTTTCTAAAAATCCCAAATTATTAAATTAAATTCCTTTATTTATTTCCGTCATTTTGGTATAAAATTCGATCATTATTTTATTGAATAAAATTACATCAACCGTCCCGCTCAACTCTGGGTAAAATATAAAAAGTGTTAAAATTTAATCGCTAGATCCTAAATACATTTTTAGTAAGTCTAAAATTTATAAAACTCATTTTCGTATCACCGTTTATTTTAAAATCCTATAAGTTTGAGTTTAACTTGCTTAATATCAATCGGAACCTTAAACGAGTATTACAATCATTAAACAATTTATTTTTAATATACATTATATCTGTGTATATATAGATTCATTCTAAAGTATAACTTCATTATCTTATATTATTTTATTTTACATATTTATTTCTAATACGTTAATAGTATTTTAATTAAATTTATATTTCAAATCACTATATATATACATTTAAATATATATGTATCTATTTATAATTAGTTGTTCGTGAATCGTCAGGAATGGTCAAAGGTTAATTGAACACATGAACATAGTTTTCAAAGTTTTTGAGATTTCAACATTAGAGACTTTGCTTATCGTGTCGGAAACATATAAAGATTAAGTTTAAATTTGGTTGGAAATCTCCGGGTAATCACAGTACCTACCCGTTAAAGAAATTTCGTCCCCGATATTTAATAGAGGTCGTCATGGATAACAATAAGAATGTTTTCATGACAAATATGAGTTGATAAATAGAGTTTTATCATCATTGAGTAATATGAATAAAACCATTTGATTTTGTGAAGAGTACGAGTGAAGCTATCACCACAGAGTGGAATGAGTAGGTATAGATTCGTCATATCTTTTGACGTAGATAGGATTGATTTCCAGAGTTCGAGAGATTTGGAGAAAATCTTCGTAATAAGATTTGATTCTTTGGTAATCAAGGGAATTAGGATCCGCTTTAAATGCGATCATCTGTTTTATGCTCCGTCGGATATTTTACTATAAATTCACCCCATTCGTTTCCTTACAACTCACACCTTCTATTCTTCTTCCCTCAACTCATTCTTTAAAACATTCGTCAATATGCTCCATCCCGTCCTGATCCTTGATATACTCTTAACTTTCATATCTGTCATTCTTCTCTTTCATCTGCCGCCAGAAGAATCTATTCACTTCTACTATTACCTTGGGGTTATAGTAATTTTAATTCTCCCGTGCCTTTACGTGGCAATACGTATTGATATGCACGGTTTGTAATTTATGTGTTGTTGTCGAGCTTTATATTTTCTTTTATATTCAGGAGTTCCATACTTTTGTCCCCTCTTCCCGACTTCAAGTCAAGCGAATAATGATCCGGAATTCGTAGGTATGGATTTTGAAATGAACATAGTTAATGTTCTAAGAAAGGTATCGAAATGGCACGATCTTGATTTGGTAAATTACCAAAATATCCGAAAAAGATAGAATTATCAAGAAAATATGTTCTTGATATGTTTATAGATTAGATAGAATGTAAGAGTCCCGTAACATGGCACATGATGATGGTACTGTGAATCATCACGTTCCATTAGAAACTCAGCATGAATTACTGTAATATAATCACGTTGATCAAGTGTCATTATATTATACTAACTCATGCATCAGTTCCCAACACTACTTCAAAATCATTCATATTTTAAGTTCGAAGGTTCGCAGAATATAGAAACTAAAACAGTTTCCTTTTATGATATAATACAGATAGCGCAGAGAGATAATTAATATCGAACGAGAATATTTATGAAGATATCTTCAGAAATATTGAGGATATTTATAATGAAAGATACGATGATATCTTAGAATGTTTAAGATATGATGATGATGAAGAATATTGTCCGCAAAGAGTTTAGAGTCCGAAGCAAGGTATTCGTTAATGACTTCAGCAGGTATTGAATCATTTGGATTCTTTGAGGGCAGGTTTAGTCTTTGTGATTTGTCCACGGCTTCCTTCCTAGTTTCGCATAATCCGCTTTTCGGTACTAAATTTTCTATTGAGTTTTTCCAACCTTCCATTCCTTTTTATTAAACTTTTGGCCGTTTAGACCATCTACAATTTTGTTGTTTCCTCTGCATTTAATGCTACTATAACTGAATTGTCGGTTGTCAATCCGAGGTGGTTTCAAATGAATTGTGTTTTTAGATGATTAAACGCTGATGGTAATATGGTGGAATATAAAAGGTTCCCCGATAACAATAAAAGGGCACACATATATATCAAAGTTATAGTAAGGCTGTTTCGAACGAAAAGTTGAATTTGACTTGTTGGAGCTGTGACAAAATTGGCTAATTTGGAAAGAGATTGAAAAGTTATTTTCGGTAATAATAACGCTAAAGAGATTAGCACAGCTACGCGTTAAACGTTTACTCAGTTTCCGAGAGTTTTCAGGTGCATAACTATACGCATCAATCTTTTCTTCCGTAGATGAAGTGCGGTTGGTTCATCCTCTCGATTGAGGTGTTTTCAAGAATCCTGAAAGGTTTGAACGCAGATTGGAATCGTCAAGATACAAATGAGGTTTAAGATGAAAATCAAGTGGCAAGCTTAAAGAATTATTTGGTTTCATATGTTATAATCAATATTTTAATTCATTTTAATTGTCCACTGCTGGTAGTCCTCAGTTGATTGTTCCACAGTTAGCTAGGAACAGTTAGCTAGGATTTTTGTTAGCGTAGATTCTTAACAAAATTTCTCATAGTTAATTTGTTTGTTTCTAACAAATTTTATTCCGTCAAATGTTTTCTTCATTATGCCACTTGTTGGATTCTGATAGGTCAAAATCCAAATATGAAATTTGAATGGAAATGGTTATTCTGTGGTGAATGAATTTGTATATCTGTGGATGTAAGTAGGATAGTAGATGACTGTTGAATCAGATTTGAAAGAATATACAGTGTAACTAATTAATGTGAAATCTAAATATTCCTCGGGTATTACCTACCCGTTAAAATATTTTCATCATTAACAGTTCGTACGAAAGAATTTTTAATCACAATCCCTATGAAAATATATATACATATATATTTTCTTCAGATGTAATCATGGATTTAATGAGTCAATATAATATTAGACTCATTTGCTTTTCGGTTTGAGCTAGAATAAGTAATCACTAAAACTATTAGGATCTACATATTCTTCGCAGAATATTAATGAAGTTATGAATCAATACTTCATCGTTAATTGCTGTTGATACTCCTTGATATCTATGGTGCGTATGATGTTGATGTTCGTGGAACAGATTTTGATATTGAGGCTTGAGATGCGGATGTTGTTGTTGGTAGTATTGTTGATGTTGATGATGTTGCTGAAGCTGGCAAGTTTTGCACCATATTCTCCAAAATTATTACTCAGGTGCGAAGCTCGTTGACTTATTCGATTACTCCGGGATGATTGTCGGTAGGAACGAGCGGATGTATAAGGTTTTAAATTTGAGATAGTATACAATCATAACGAAATATTCGGTAATGAGGGTGAATATGGTGTTTCGGATTGGTTCGCCGGTGAATGCTTCAGGTTCATCGCCACGAGGTGAATTTGGTTGGTGGAAAGGATCGCCTTCTTCCGTCTCCATTGATTAAGACGACTACGAACTCATCAGATGAATTGGGGATGGCTGATTGATGGATTCATTCTGGTGACTCTGCTTTCGGAGCTGGAGTGGGAATCCATATCGGAATTCGAAGGACTTGAACTAGTGGTGAGTTCCATTGCGTACGATTGAATAAGGATTTTTCGATATGAAATGATTTTCGGATATCGGATGATATTCTAATTACATAGAATACCTATACATGGTACAGAAGATTCCGTAGATTACGAAGAGAATTAAGGAAATGTGTCAGATAAAGACTACAGTAACATATACGCTAAGATATGATTTAGCAGATACGCTAAGATATGAATTTTGTCTATACACTATTCATGCAATCAATGCAGCAAGATGTGTCTAGACTAAGAATGATAAGCAGGTAATTTTTGACACGAAATGATAAGCAAAACTTTTGACATGTAGACCAGGTTCAAATCCAGACTTATTAATATAACCTAACAACTACTAAGTCGAAGTCCAGACTTCACTAGTGCATCCTAACAACTAACTATTAGACACACTAATGCAGACTCACTAATGCATCCTAACAACTACCTGTTAGACACACTAATGTTGACCTGGTTTGCTAAGACCACCGCTCTGATACCACATGTCATACCCCGTCCAAAATCTTTCGAACGAATACAATAACATATGGTACCATCACGATGAACGGACCTCTATATGCCTTGAACGACTCCATGTAATGTCTCTAAAATGAGTAAATGCACAGCGGAAGATTTCTTTCATACCTGAGAATAAACATGCTTTCAAGTGTCAACCAAAAGGTTGGTGAGTTCATTAGTTTAGCATAAATAATCATTTCATAATTTTAATAGACCACAAGATTTCATATTTCCATTTCTCATAAACATACGTCCCATGCATAGAGACAAAAATATCATTCATATGGATTGAACACCTGGTAACCGACATTCACAATATGCATATAAGAATATCCCCATCATTCCGGGATCCTCCTTCGGACATGATATAAATTTCGAAGTACTAAAGCATCCGGTACTTTGGATGGGGCTTGTTGGGCCCGATAGATCTATCTTTAGAGTTCGCGTCAATTAGGGTGTCTATTCCCTAATTCTTAGATTACCAGACTTAATAAAAAGGGGCATATTCGATTTCGATCATTCAACCATATAATGTAGTTTTAATTACTTGTGTCTATTTCGTAAAACAGTTATAAAAACAGCGCATGTATTCTCAGTCCCAAAAATATATATTGCGGAAGCATTTAAAAAGGGAATAATGAAACTTACGCATATAAATATTGTAAAACAGTTAATAAAGCATTTGCATGTATTCTCAGTCCCAAAAATATATATTACAAAAGCATTTAAAAAGGGAGTAATGAAACTCACGCATATAATTATTGTAAAACAGTTAATAAAGCATTTGCATGTATTCTCAGCCCCAAAAATGTAAAGAGTAAAAGGGGAGCAAATGAAACTCACTTATTGTATTTTGTAGTAAAAATACATACGACGACATTGAACAAAAGTAGGGTTGGCCTCGGATTCACGAACCTATATCAGGTATGCATATTAACACATATAATAATATTCAAATAAATATATCTATTAGTAATATACTTGTGATATTAAATGTAATATTTATAGTTATTAAATATTTATATCTTACATATTTTATCACGTTATGTTAATAATGTACTATATACTTTATTAATATATTTAGAATGAATACTCAGTATCAATATTTTTAAATACTCATAATTTTTAATAAATTCGAGTTATATTAAAACGTAAATGAGTAAAAAAAAATTTTATTAGTAAAAGTAGTATACTTATTATATATACTTCTATATATCTAATGTTTGTGTCTAACTTATAATATCTATCTTTTTAGTTTGAGATTATAAAAATATAGTTAGCTTTTATATTCAAAATACATTTAAAACTAAAGTTATAGTCAGTAATAATAATAATAATGATTATATTTATAATACTTATACTTATGATAATAATAATAATGTTTATAGCGTTAATAATAACAATAATAACAATAACACTAATAATAATAATAATTATAATAGTAATAATAATAATAATCATAATAACAATAATTAAAATGATAATATAAAGTGTATACCCTTTTTAATAGCCTTTCTAAAAAGAATTTCCCATGCGAGACTCGAACCCATGACCTCCCGCTCACACGAAACAATCCTAACCATTACGCCATTTGTTTCTTTTTGAACTAAATAAGATTTTACATTCCTTTACCCCGATTTTCGGTAATATCATCACCATGTCATATCATCATCATCATGATACGGCTATCATTATTATCATCATCATATTCTTAGCATCTAATATCATCGTTGAACTTCATCTTCGTATTTCTTATTGTCCCAACAGAAATATAATTGGACTTTTGGCCCAACAACAGTTTCCAAGCCCAACATGCAAGCCCACTATATAAAAGGATGATACGGCCCGTCTTTATTCATCAAATTAAATGGGTGTCGGTTATATGGTAGGAATAAACGAACAATAACAGTAAAGTCCCAACTTGCAAGTTAAACAAACCCAATATTCCCAATTGTTCGATGGTCCCAACGAAAAAAAAAATAAACAATAATCACTCCGTAACTTTCTCAGTTTTTGAGTGGATCTTCATCCCCACTTGTGATTTCTTTAATGTACTCCCTCCACTAACCAACTTAATTACAATAATTGTGATCAATATTTATTGGGTGTTAGGATCTATTGATCAAACATGAAAACAGGAAGAACAACGAGAGGATTGCAGCGGTCGATAGAAAGGAGAGAAAAAATATATCTCAATCAATAAAAAAATAACCGCAGGCTTGGGGTGTTCAAAAGTAACCGTAACTGGGTTCAAGGTGAACGAATATGATCAAGATGGTGCAGGGATGGTTGCATGATAGTAGTGGCCGGTTGTCATGGAGTGAAGCAAGAAATATAACAGCAATGGCGATCGAAACTTTGCAGTGATGATAGTTGTTAGGTTCTCGTAAGTGAGAATGAGAGAAAAAGAAAAGAGGTGGAGGTGGGTTTTCGATGGTGATTAAATGGTTCGTGGAGGTTGGCGACAAGAGGGAGAGAGAAGTGAGAGAGGTTGTAGATGGCGGTTATGGTGGTGGTTTGGTGATGATGGTAACCGTTGAAGAATTGTGGGATGTGGTGTCGAGTTGTTTCTCATAACTAAGAAAGAAAGAAGAGTGGTTTTGTTGATTAATAAGGTGTGTTGATTAATAAGGTGATGAAGTGGGTTTCGTTTGTTTTGAAGTTTTGAACAATAAGAAATAGAAAGACAAAGCAAGCGGTTTCGATGGTAATTCATGTACTTTCAAAACGAAACAGAAAACAATAATGAAGTGGCATTCAAACCGTGAAGAATGAATCATAAATGTGGTGGTTTTGGGCTGTTTGTGTTGAACCGAGATAGTGACCATGGTGGGGATGGTATGGTGGTTAACCTTCGAACAGTAGCGAAATATTATGAGTTGATCCTTGTCGAGTAGTTTAGTAATAACAATTGTAGAGTACTAGTTTGGTTTAGTGGTGATAATCTCGGCCATCGATTCATGAAGAAAATTAATGTCATTTTGTATTGGTTTTTTTTTTTGACTATCAATAGAATATAAAAGTAGTAAACAAGTGGGATGGATACATGCATTAGGTGTTTGATAGTGCTCCAAATGAACATATATTTAGTAGCAATATCGTTCCAATATGTAAAGTTTTTAAATGTAATTTCCTTATTTTTAGTTGTAATAGTTAAATAAATAAGTGCGAAGACGAAAGACGCAAATCGCTCGAAAATGAAGATTTAAAGACAAAAACGAAGATTTGAAAGACCAAAACATCCAAAAAGCTCAAAAGTACAAGATACAATTAAAAAGGTTCAATTTATTGATAAGGAACGTCTAAAAATGACAAGAGTACAAGTTACGAAACGCAAAGTACAAAATATCTCAGCGTACGCAAGGACGTTCGAAAATCCGGAACTGGGACATGAACCAACTCTCAACGCTCGACGCAACGGTGTAAAAATTACAAGTCAACTATGCACAAGAATAAAATATAATATTTAAATAATTCATAATAAGAATAATATTAAATAATAAAAAGTTGTTAATTGAGCATAGTTCAGGGGTCGTAAATGAAAATTTGAATTCTAATTTTCCTATAAAAGGAACGATATGTTCGATGAATTAGGAGGAAGAGATTTTTTACGATCTTTTTCTTTCTTTCTATCTTTTTCTTATTTTTCTATATCAAATATCAATATCTATATTCTATATCTCTATCATAATGTTAATGTAATCAGATATAACAATAATCTTAATTTTAAGTTTAAATTATGATAATAATAAGATTTATGATAGAGATCGTTTGAGTGTGTAAGTCGAAACTCTGTCCGTGTAACGCTACGCTATAAATAATCATTGTAAGTTATGTTCTTCCTTTTTAAATTAATGTCTCGTAGCTAAGTCGTTATTATGCTTATTTAAAATGAAGTACTCATGATGTTGGGCTAATTACTAAAATTGGGTTATTGAACTTTGGACCATAATTAAGGTTTGGGCAAAAGACCGACACTTGTGGAAATTGGATTATTGACTATTAATAGATTGGGGGTATTGTCTAATTGAGTGACAACTCATTGGAGTCTGTCGAACCTATCTTCAAATTAATTAACCTAATAATTAATAATGATTATGGTTGTCCTATTTAGTGATGTTCATATGGAATCTGTTATAATCATTTAATTAATCAATTGGGTTGGGTAATTGATTATTCATTCTGATCAAGTGGATGAATTAATATTCATAAACTAATTAAAACAGGGGTGGATTACATACAGTGATAACTGGTGTAATTATTGACAGAAGTGATAACTGCGTCACAGTTTAAATCCTTAATTAGTTGGAATATTTGACTTCGGGTATAAGGGTAATTTGACGAGGATACTCGCACTTTATATTTATGACCGATGGACTATTATGGACAAAAACCAGATAGACGTATCAAATAAACCAGGACAAAGGACAATTAACCCATGGTAATAAATTAAAATCAACACGTCAAACATCATGATTACGGAAGTTTAAATAAGCATAACTCTTTTATTATATTTCTCATCGTATCTTTATTTACTGTCATTTTATTACTCGCAATTTTATTTTCTGTCATTTTATTTATCGCAATTTATTTTACGCACTTTAATTTTTGTCATTTATTTTTACGCTTAAAATCGACAAACCGGTCATTAAACGGTAAAACCCCCATTTTATAATAATAGTACTACTTATTTATATATATATTTTTACAAATAAACTTAATAATATAGCGTTAACTTCACCAGCTCCCTGTGGAACGAACCGGACTTACTAAAAACTACACTACTCTACGATTAGGTACACTGCCTATAGTGTTGTAGCAAGGTTTAGGTATATCCCATCCGTAAATTAATAAAACTTGTGTCATATTTTGTAGTATTTTGTATTAAAAATAATACTATTTCGTACCCTCACGCTACATCATCAAGTTTTTGGCGCCGCTGCCGGGGAGCGCTAAAACGCTATATTTTTAATTATAATAACATTGAAATAGAATATAATAATATAATAATATTGAAATAGAATATAATAATATAAAAATATTTAAGAATCTTTACGTAAATTTTAAAAAAAAAAAGTCGTATTTATTAAATACTTCAGGGGTATATTATGTAACTTATAATTAATAATTGCTATCATGTCGCTTTCATGTGAATAGTAAATTAATTAATTTATTTTCATTTACTATTCATGAATAGTAAATGAATTTAAAAAAAAAAAAAAGTTTTAAAAAAAAATTATAATTATAAAAAAATTATTAATTTGTAAAAAAAAAAGCGTTTTTAAAAAAAAAAAAAAAAAAAAAATCGTTTTTTAAAAAAAAAAAAAAAAAAAAAAAAAAAAAAAAAAAAAAAAAAAAAAAATTTCGTTTTTAAAAAAAAAAAAAAAAAAAAAAAAAAAATTTGTGTAAAAAAAAAAAAATCGTTTTTTTTTTTTTTTAAAAAAAAAAAAAAAATCGTTTAAAAAAAAAAAAAAAAAAAAAAAAAAAAAAACAAAAACGTAAAAAAAAAAAAAAAAAAAAAAACGTAAAAAAAAAAAAAAAAAAAAATTATTAAAAAAAAAAATATATATATTTTTAAAATTTTGTCTATAAAAAAAAAATGTTTTTTTTTAGTTTTATTACCTTTAGATTTTTAGACTATATTCGCAACTTTTAGTATTAAGTTTAGTTTTGCCATAGTTATTTTTACTTCTAGAATTTTTAGGCTTTGCCGTAAAATCCCTTAAGTGCTTATTCCTTAGACTAAGTTTTAGGTGCTTTAGAATTTTACGACGCCGTATTTCGCACTACTTTCTTATTTTTATTTTTCGACGCCTATTTTTCGACCTTTTATTTTTCGACATTTTTCGACGCGCAATCTATTTCTTTCTTATTTCTCGCCATTCTAGTTTTTAGGACTTAGAATTTTTTTCTACTTCTTCTCTAAATTTCTTAAAATTACGAAAATTTATTTTAAGTGGTTAAATTGATAGACATCAAAATTTTCTGGTTCGTAGTAATAGTTGGATTTGTACGTGGACCGGGTTATTGGAGCCAAACAGTCCTCAATTATATTGAGACCAAACGAATCCTGCCCCTCTGCTGCATCTTTTGGCTATTCGAAACGTGGGCAAAATCAGAAAAGTCTATTGATTGGATAACTTATTATAATTTTTCTTTCCTTTTTAAAACTAATAGGATATTCAGTGAATGCACCGAGCAAGACGTTCATCACCTTTTGTACGTTCACCACCCGTAACTCGATCAAGACATCGTTTAACAAATATAACCGCCGTTGATTTTTCTTTAGAATCGTCATCCAGTCGACCAAGTACTTCAGTTCAAATTACCGATAATCCATTTTTTGAACCCGACCTCACAATTGAGAATCCAGAAAATATTCAGGAACGGTTCATAGATCCTGAACCATTAAACTTTCCTCCGGAACCACCAATCATTCAAACAGAGATTGTTGAGGAACGAACTATTAAATCAGAATCATCTAGTGATACCGATTCAACAAATTCAATTATGGAGAATCTGGAACCTTTAAGTATGGAAGATCGAATGAGGGCTAAACGCACGGGCCAAGGTCATGCCATTATTAAACCAGAAGTTAATGCGTCAGATTATGAAATCAAAGGACAAATTCTACACATGGTAACTAACCAATGCCAATTCAGTGGTGCACCGAATGAAGATCCTAACGAACACCTTCGTACGTTTAAAAGAATTTGTACACTATTCAAAATCCGAGAAGTGGAAGATGAGCAGATCTATCTCATGTTGTTTCCCTGGACTTTAAAGGGAGAAGCCAAAGATTGGTTAGAATCGTTACCTGAAGGGGCGATTGACACATGGGATGTTTTAGTTGAAAAATTTCTTAAACGATTCTTTCCGGCATCCAAAGCCGTGAGACTTCAAGGAGAAATTGTTACGTTCGCGCAAAATCCAAATGAAACATTATATGAGGCGTGGACAAGATTCGGAAGGATGTTGAGAGGATGTCCTCAACACGGATTAGATACTTTTCAAATAGTACAAATCTTCTATAAAGGCGTAGACATCGCCACACGAAAAGACATCGACATAACCGCTGGTGGATCCATTATGAAGAAAACCGCAACTGAAGCTTACAAAATTATTGATAACACAGCCTCCCACTCGCATGAGTGGCATCAAGAAAAAGATATCTTTCAATCATCTAAAGTGGCTAGAGCCGATTCTAGCCATGACTTTGATTCCGTTTCCGCAAAAATAGATGCTTTCGAAAGACGAATGGAAAAGATGAATAAAGATATTCACGCAATACGAATCAGTTGTGAGCAATGCGGTGGACCACACTTATTGAAAGATTGTCACATTGAACCAACGATGGAACAACGAGAGAATGTTTCCTATATGAACCAAAGGCCTGGAAATAATTATCAAAATAATTATCAACCGCCAAAGCTAAACTTCAATCGAAATCAAAACATTCTTTACAATCCAAAAGGACCCGAAAATAACTGGTATAACCAACAAGGTCCGAATAACCAACCAACTCAAAACAACACTTTCAATCAACAAAGACCTGGCTTATATAAACCACAACAACAAACTGAAGAGAAAAAGTCAAATATGGAAGACGTGGTATTCAAGCTGATTGAATCTCAAACACAATTCATTACATCTCAAACCCAAACGAACGAGAGGTTTGATCAGTCATTAAGAACTCAACAAGCTTCCATTTTGAATCTTGAAAAACACGTAGGTACTCTTGCTAGCATGATGAGTGAGAGGGAACAAGGAAAGCTACCGAGTAATACTGAAGTAAATCCTCGGAATGAGAATGTTAACATGGTTTCAACAAATTCTGAAAAACCAGCTCCGGAAGATGGGAAGGTTTTAGATGAGAATAAAAATGAAGAAGTTACACCACCACCACCCGAGTATGTAAAGCCAGTGGTAGCACCATACAAACCACCCATCCCGTTTCCAAGAAAAGGAGTTGAGTATGAGCAAGTAATAAGTAATAAAGATTGTGATACTTCTGGAAAGAAGAAGAAGAAAAAGAATAAGAAAGTACAAGAAACAAAAGCCGTAGAAGTAAACCCGGTGAAGACAGTTCCACCAAAACCTCCACCTAGGGTAGGTGATCCGGGTGAATTTATTGTTCCTTGTCTACTTAGTGATTGTGTCATGTATGATGCACTAGCAGATTTAGGTGCGAGTGTGAGTGTTATGCCTCTTTCCTTATATAAGAGATTAGGTGTAGGTGAGTTAAGTCCAACGGATATGAGTGTTCGACTCTTTGATCAAACCATTAAGCACCCAGTTGGAATTGCTGACAACCTACCCGTTCAAGTAGGCAATTTAACCTTTCTAGTCGAATTTATTGTCATTGACATAGAAGAGGACCCAAACATTCCTCTAATTTTAGGTCGGCCATTCTTTGCGTCCACCGGGGCGTTATTTGATGTAGGAAATGGAAGAATGACACTTAAGAGTGGTGACAAATCTATCACCTTTATGATTCGAAAGTCTAAATCTCCACCAACCAAAACCGTTGAACCAGAAAAAATGATTGGTAAGAACCATGTTGTTTTACCAACTCCAACGGTAGTGCTTAATAATAATAAAACGCCTAAGTGTGGGGAAAATGAAGTAACACCTAATGATGACATGATAACAAAGAACCCCGTTATTGATACGAAATTAAATGACCCCGTTATTAACAGTTCAATGAAGAAACTTTTTAAACGGGCTATTGATGCTAGAAGTAAGGGGAACTTTAAGTTATGTAACCGGCTAGTATCCAATCTGTCGCCTAAAGAAAGGGCGAAGCTAGTTGAATTATGGGATATTACGGAAGAAGCCGGGCACTGGCTTAAAGAAAAAGTCACAGATAGGCAAGTTGATTATGGACCAAAAGAAATTGACGATGAAGTTAATCACAATTTCGACACCACAGCTACCTAAGTGTGGGGAGATTCAAATGTTCTAAGAAAATGTTATCTAGAGTTAGTTGTTCTGTTCTCGTGTAGTTCCG
Source organism: Rutidosis leptorrhynchoides (assembly GCF_046630445.1). Lineage (NCBI taxonomy): Eukaryota > Viridiplantae > Streptophyta > Magnoliopsida > Asterales > Asteraceae > Rutidosis > Rutidosis leptorrhynchoides. Next base: position 678,279,490 of record NC_092334.1, on the reverse strand, counting down.
AGAATGGAATCCGATTGGTCTTTTCCACTAGCAGACACTAAAGAACTAGTTTTCTCCCCCCATTCTGAATTTTTGTTTTTTTTAGGTTTTATATGAAATTAATATGCTTTTAAGTTTTGTGTGATATTTAAAAACAAAATTTACTTTAATTCATTAAGTTGAAAAAATGATTTCTAAAATTCGTCGTGAGTTGAAGACTAGGTCATTAAGCCGAAATTGCTTTACCCGAGGGCGGGACGAAAAATTTTGTTATCATTATTTTTAATTTTATTGATTTAAAGTATGCCAAAAAAAAAATACTATGTTTTATAAATTTTTGAACGTGGGGTTATATACCAAACTTCAAAAATATGTATATATGTTTGTATTTTATGTTATGTACAAAACAGGGTAAAACAGCGCACTTTCAAAGACTAGCATTAAGTTCAGCAAAAGCTAATAACTTTGACGACAATATCAAATGTGAGATAACAACAATATGTTTGCAAACTCGGTATTTTTAATAACTTTTCTACGCTAATCACCCTCATGAATTTATAATTGTAGTCTGATTTCATGCAAATGAGGGCATTGCATGATCTCAAGTGTGGGGAAGGGTTATAAATTCTCTCGGGTTTACACTTGGTTTATTTGCCAAATTTTGTAAAAATTTGAAAAATTTTCAACTAAATGAACTCAAAATCATGTTTATACATATTTATGAACGATGAAAACTAGGTGTTAATACCGAAATTATCGTTACCTCGAAAAGGACATAAATTGAGAAACAACTTAAAACGCTTGAATTCATTTAAAATGGAATAAAGGAGAATAAAAAGGCAAAGAAAGAAACTAAGTGTGGGGAGAATGTACCAAGTTATTCAATTAAAAACTATCTATCACATATTTTTGTACAAACAATTGAAAATACTTTTGTTTTGAACGATAATCAACTGTTTTATCCGATGAAAGAAAAGAAGAGATGGATCTACACGATGAATCAATTCCATCATTTGAAGGAAGTAAAGTCTTCCGAAAAAGACACGCGCTTCTTGATTTAGGTCATGAAGTTGTCGTCCAGACCAGCTGTAGGTTGACGAAAAATCTAGAAAAGTCATCTCTAAAATCAGCAGGAAATCCACGGACCTCAGCATCAAACAGGGTCGCCAAGTGGTCAGATTTATCCTAACCATGAGAAGGATTTATCTCGTACAATGGGGAGGCACCGTGCAAATTAGCTGGATAAGACTAATGAATCAGATCCCCAGAAAGGATAATCTCCTTAAAAGATCAAAAATCAGCTTTTAAGCCTGATATTACTCAATCCTTGAGATTGACTTTAAAGATTGAGAATTACAAACTCATGGAATTCAATGATATCTAAACTCGAGCTTGAACGAGAAAATATTTTGATCAAAAATGCAAACCGATTTGTTTTCTGAAAATCCATTTTCAATGCGTTCATTACAATTGAACGTAAAATCCTAGGAATTCACCTGGAATTCATTAGGTCACCTGAACCAAATCGGGTGTCAACCGTAAGAACGGTGGTTGCATAGCATGGTCAGAGACAGGACCTTGTGCCAGACCGAAAAATCATAGGATGATCTTTACTATCGCTCCTACCAAGGATAGTTCTAGCATCCGACACGTTAAAAGACCATAATCATCTGCATGTCACGGGACATTGCCTTAACAGTTTCTTGTTCATCGCTTTCCTTTACAACCGGACGGTAGTTTGCCGAAAGGTAATATACGGAACAAGTAAACTGGATGTGTGCTTTCCGATACCGGGATAGCAGTGGATTACACGAACCTAAATGTTTTTAGCCAAAATATTGATCCACAAATATATTTTGCAACACCAATGGTGGATCAAATCAGAAAACTTATCTAGGGTAAAATCTAGCTTGAATTTTCAAAAGATTAAATGTTTTCATAAAGATCCAATTTCCTTAAAGGATCTAAATTTTTATAGTCATGTGGGACTGTAAACCGCCTTTCAAATGTGCACTTTGCTTTGGAAACCGAAAGTAAATCGGCTATTTGATTGCAAGTGTCGTTGACCTAAACCCGAGGCAACTGTGGATGACACACCCACATTTAACCATCATTACTGTCATTGTTTATACCGCTATATCAAAATCACTGATGTACAAAATGTGATGAATAAAAAAGTGATTCATGTATGTTTTTATTTCAAGTTCTGTATTGCTTGAGGACAAGCAACGCTCAAGTGTGGGGATATTTGATAGTGCTCCAAATGAACATATATTTAGTAGCAATATCGTTCCAATATGTAAAGTTTTTAAATGTAATTTCCTTATTTTTAGTTGTAATAGTTAAATAAATAAGTGCGAAGACGAAAGACGCAAATCGCTCGAAAATGAAGATTTAAAGACAAAAACGAAGATTTGAAAGACCAAAACATCCAAAAAGCTCAAAAGTACAAGATACAATTAAAAAGGTTCAATTTATTGATAAGGAACGTCTAAAAATGACAAGAGTACAAGTTACGAAACGCAAAGTACAAAATATCTCAGCGTACGCAAGGACGTTCGAAAATCCGGAACTGGGACATGAACCAACTCTCAACGCTCGACGCAACGGTGTAAAAATTACAAGTCAACTATGCACAAGAATAAAATATAATATTTAAATAATTCATAATAAGAATAATATTAAATAATAAAAAGTTGTTAATTGAGCATAGTTCAGGGGTCGTAAATGAAAATTTGAATTCTAATTTTCCTATAAAAGGAACGATATGTTCGATGAATTAGGAGGAAGAGATTTTTTACGATCTTTTTCTTTCTTTCTATCTTTTTCTTATTTTTCTATATCAAATATCAATATCTATATTCTATATCTCTATCATAATGTTAATGTAATCAGATATAACAATAATCTTAATTTTAAGTTTAAATTATGATAATAATAAGATTTATGATAGAGATCGTTTGAGTGTGTAAGTCGAAACTCTGTCCGTGTAACGCTACGCTATAAATAATCATTGTAAGTTATGTTCTTCCTTTTTAAATTAATGTCTCGTAGCTAAGTCGTTATTATGCTTATTTAAAATGAAGTACTCATGATGTTGGGCTAATTACTAAAATTGGGTTATTGAACTTTGGACCATAATTAAGGTTTGGGCAAAAGACCGACACTTGTGGAAATTGGATTATTGACTATTAATAGATTGGGGGTATTGTCTAATTGAGTGACAACTCATTGGAGTCTGTCGAACCTATCTTCAAATTAATTAACCTAATAATTAATAATGATTATGGTTGTCCTATTTAGTGATGTTCATATGGAATCTGTTATAATCATTTAATTAATCAATTGGGTTGGGTAATTGATTATTCATTCTGATCAAGTGGATGAATTAATATTCATAAACTAATTAAAACAGGGGTGGATTACATACAGTGATAACTGGTGTAATTATTGACAGAAGTGATAACTGCGTCACAGTTTAAATCCTTAATTAGTTGGAATATTTGACTTCGGGTATAAGGGTAATTTGACGAGGATACTCGCACTTTATATTTATGACCGATGGACTATTATGGACAAAAACCAGATAGACGTATCAAATAAACCAGGACAAAGGACAATTAACCCATGGTAATAAATTAAAATCAACACGTCAAACATCATGATTACGGAAGTTTAAATAAGCATAACTCTTTTATTATATTTCTCATCGTATCTTTATTTACTGTCATTTTATTACTCGCAATTTTATTTTCTGTCATTTTATTTATCGCAATTTATTTTACGCACTTTAATTTTTGTCATTTATTTTTACGCTTAAAATCGACAAACCGGTCATTAAACGGTAAAACCCCCATTTTATAATAATAGTACTACTTATTTATATATATATTTTTACAAATAAACTTAATAATATAGCGTTAACTTCACCAGCTCCCTGTGGAACGAACCGGACTTACTAAAAACTACACTACTCTACGATTAGGTACACTGCCTATAGTGTTGTAGCAAGGTTTAGGTATATCCCATCCGTAAATTAATAAAACTTGTGTCATATTTTGTAGTATTTTGTATTAAAAATAATACTATTTCGTACCCTCACGCTACATCATCAGTGTTATAAAGTTAAAATAGACAAAAGCAAAGAAAAATGTGATGTGCGTTAATTCAACGATAACAAGGACAATTATTAGTGGGTATATGTATATTATATAGAGGAGAGTTGATAGATGGTGGGGAAATGAATAGAATTGAAACAGAAATCAATCTATGAATTGTAATGCCCCTTTTTTTTTTTTTTTTTTTAACTCCGATTAATAATAATATTATACTAATAATTAGCATCAATCAAGTGGTTGATTGAACAGGTACTCAATTCATTTAGCAGTCTCCTCTTTATCATCTTGTGCCCGAAAGTTATCACGGACTGTGCTATAACGTGGTTCATTGCTAAACAGTTAGAATATAAAAGTGTTTCTAAAAATTCTAAATTATTAAATTAAATTCCTTTATTTATTTCTGTCATTTTGGTATAAAATTCGATCATTATTTTATTGAATAAAATTACATCAACCGTCCCGCTCAACTCTGGGTAAAATATAAAAAGTGTTAAAATTTAATTGCTAGATCCTAAATACATTTTTAGTAAGTCTAAAATTTATAAAACTCATTTTCGTATCACCGTTTATTTTAAAATCCTATAAGTTTGAGTTTAACTTGCTTAATATCAATCGGAACCTTAAACGAGTATTACAATCATTAAACAATTTATTTTTAATATACATTATATCTGTGTATATATAGATTCATTCTAAAGTATAACTTCATTATCTTATACTATTATTTTATTTTACATATTTATTTCTAATACGTAAATAGTATTTTAATTAAATTTATATTTCAAATCATTATATATATATACATTTAAATATATATGTATCTATTTATAATTAGTTGTTCGTGAATCGTCGGGAATGGTCAAAGGTTAATTGAACACATGAACATAGTTTTCAAAGTTTTTGAGATTTCAACATTAGAGACTTTGCTTATCGTGTCGGAAACATATAAAGATTAAGTTTAAATTTGGTTGGAAATCTCCGGGTCATCACATATATATACACGGAGTATATAATTATGAATGAAGAGGTAAAAATACTAAAACAATATAAACACGAAAGATTAAATCACAACATCATTAGTATACATGAACAATTTTTAATTTAGAGACGAACTTACTAAATCAATATAAACTTACGATAAAAACGTGAGTACATAAACCAACATGCTCATCCATAATAATTAGTTCATTAATCAATTTATCTCTGTCATAACAAATCCCTTTGAACCCACATCCAAAGCAACTTAAGGCCCGTTTGACTCACAGAATTCAAGGAAATTCCGTGAGCCAAATGGGTCCTTAACCTTGGCATGAAGATGGGTGGTATCCTAAACTCGAGAATCCATTTCTCGTGAACACAGGGTAACACGTATGTAGATTGTATGAAGATTGTTCGCACAACTACACATACAGTCAAAAATAAAAAGATTAAAGACAAAATTGCACTGGGGGTCCCTGTGGTTTGTTTAAAACAGCAAACGTAGTCCAAAGGTATTATTTCAACTTGGGGGGTCACTGTTGTAACGACCCGACTTTTTCGACTTGCTTTTGTGCTTTGTGTTTTCGCAAAACTGCGCATTTGTGCGTACTGAACTATTTTATGCTCTGGGAACTTTCTACATGTGGATTACTTTCGTTTATATATTAAAACGTGCCTTTAAGTACGTAGGTTACTTAACTTAACCCCCGGAAGTCTTTATGACCGTTAGTGTTACTTGACGTTTTTAACGAACTGCGTACTGCGTACACGTTTAACTTTTGTCGTAATCAGAATATTATGACTACGAAATACTAATTGTTATTTTATAATAACAGTTACTTGAGTTTTTGGATGCTTAATTACGCTTAGTAATTTACTAGAACACACTACTTAGTCTTGTTGGACTTTCTACCTTGTTGGACCTTAGCCCACCCTACACTAGCTAGTGGACTATTTAATTAGCCCAATTATAAACAACTAGTGACCCATTAATAAGTAAGACAAATGCCCATTTATTAGAGGGAACATACTAGCATTTTTGTCAAGTATTATCCTTAATGTTGCATGGAATCCTAACGTAAGCAGCAACTTTAGACAACCATTAACCAAAAAGCAAAAAGGTGTCTCCCTTGTCCCCCCTTGAAACCCACGGCCACCATACCCCCACTCTCACCTCACCACCTATAAATACAAGCCTTATTTCATCCATTTTACACTTGCTCTCATTTGCATTTTACACACGCCTACTCTCTAATTCTTTCTATAGCCTTTCTCTCTCTAAAAAGTGTAAGTATTTGATTTTTCTTCCCCTTCTTCTCTTCTCTTTCACGAATTCATCTTCATCATCATGGGTCTAGCCTTTTAGCTTTTGATCTTGATTACATCTTGCAGATTCAAACATGGATTTGAATCCTTCAAGAACATAGAAGATTCAAGCTTTCTAGCTTTGAATCTTCACCTATTTTGTAGATCTAAATCTTTTAGCTTTAATCTTGTTATTTTGTTATAAAGATTCAAATTTGTGTTTGTAATCTTCATGTAACTTAAAGATCCAAGCTTTATGCTTCAAGATCTTCAAGAACAACCAAGATTCAAGCTTTCTAGCTTTGAATCTTCATATCTTTTATTAGATCTAAGTTTTCTAACTTATGATCTCATTACTTTGTTATAAAGATCAAAACTTTTATTTATGGTCTTCATGTGTGACGATCCTTCCAAATCCCTTTGGATGAATACATCATTCATTGGTTTCATAGTGAGGCTTTGACCTCTATATGATACGTTTTGTAAACATTGCATTCTTTTGAAAAGGCACACCTTAAATGAATATATAAATCCAAGGTTTTCAACATCTGATGATTTCTACGTATAGACAATCACCGTATATAATAGTTTACAATACTACATCCGTTGACAATGCAGTCAAAATAAGATACATGGTGATGATTTTGTGAATGCAAATTTTTTTTGAATAAAGCATGTATGACTCCATGCACATAGCTTGTATAACGTATAAGCAAACAGCGGAAGACTTCTAGGAACCTGAGAATAAACATGCTTAAAAGTGTCAACACAAAGGTTGGTGAGTTCATAGTTTTAATGTTGCGCATAATCTGTATATAAAGGTGGATCACAAGATTTCAATTGTTTCATACATAAACGTTTATCAAATTATTCTACAAGATTGAGCACCCTGGTAACTAAACGTTAACGTCATAATACGTACCACTGTTTTAACATACATGCAACCAACATGTACAATACACGCAATCCAACGTGTACTAGACTCAAATAGCATACGTCTGTTTTATAGTTCAGGCTAGGGTTTCTATACCTGGAACAGACGGGGATGTCAAGCCCTATGGATCCATATACAACTACTCGCGCCCACCAGTTCTTATAACTGGCAGTTACTAGTTACCAAAGCTAAGGGATTTTTGGTTCAAACTCAGTGTAGAATTTAGTATGTACTTGTATCCATTGCGTTTAAAATAAAGTGCATGTATTCTCAACCCAAAAATATATATTGTAAAAGCAATTAAAAAGGGATCTATAAACTCACCTTAGCAGTACATAAGGTCATTCACCAAAAAGTGACCGAAACTCGGAATGCAAAATTAACCGTAGATCTCAACCTAGAGAACATATGTTGGTCAATACATGTCTGATAAGCCAGGTTGGGTCATAGTGTATCACAATCCTAATGCTCGAGACCGACATGTAAAAGTTAACAAAAGTCATCTCAAAAGTCAACCTGACCCAATATGATCTTTAAATCTATTCATATTTATTATCATAGTATAAGTTTTGATAATTGAACGAATTTATAGTTTATCAAACTCAAAATATTATTTATTTCAGGAGCTATATTATATTTGAATTATCATGGCAATCGAAAATATTTTATTATTTCACATGGTTTTTCAATACTTGTAAAATCAGATTATAGTGTTTATAAAGCTTTAAAACCTGATAAGACAGTCAATTTTGACAATTGTTTACCTAACGAGACATGCCTTATATAGAAATTCATTTACTCGATTAGTAATATCTAAAAATTCCAATTTATCAATATCATAGACAAGTTGTTTAAATATTAATTTACAATTTCAAACATAATTTCAATTAACGTCAATCATAATTCAGTTGACCATATCTTTTAATCCGTTCATCAAAATCACGCGATTTCTAAATGAAAAGTTAATAATTTTTCGCCAGCTTTTCAAAAACATGCATATCATATACTTTATATCAGTAGCATATGTATCAAATTTGTGATTCATCATAAACTATCTAACTACAAAATTAAAGTATACAAGCATGCATAAATATATATACTCGAGCACTAGACATGGATACACTATTAATATTTTAAAAGACAAGATATGAATGCTCACGTATCAATATTGTGATTCAATATTGCAGGACAGTATGTAGACGCAACGGAGATGATAAACACTAGGTTGACCTTTGACTCATGATCATAACCCCCAAGCAATACCCATAACCTCCATAGCTATAACCCATAATTTCCTTAGTTTAAAACGGTTTGAAAACCCGTTTTGAATAATAAAAATAAATTGATATGGAGTACAGATACAGAGTAATATAAAAATTTATGTTTGTGAGTATGTTGTTTGATGATATGCACATATATATATATATATACATATATATAATATAATAATATAAATATAATAATATAATAATAATAAACGTGTTACACAGTGTAGCCGCCTCAAATATGTCGACAGAAATTACACGTTTTGCGTAAAACGCGTTTCGCGTAGATAGGTACGCGATCCGCGTATGGTGTCTCCACAAAAGTTGTAGATTTTTGAGTTACGGACGTCTGGACACCGAAATCACCCTTTTCCGAGTCAGTATGATTTAGTTATAATTTTTCTCGTGCAAGTGCACAGGTTTAGTGATTTCCCTCATTTTAACTTGCAATCTTGAGATGAAATGTTGTAGTCTTTTGGTGCTCATTAGAAATCTTTATTTTATCATATTTTTTATTTTCATATCATTGAAAATCCATAAAAACATTTTAACAATCAAATTCTATTATATCGAAAAACGTGTCCGTACTAAATCGAATAACTATAGTTCTCTAAAACTAATTACATTCACATCTTTTTATCGAAACGTTGTAATAATAAAAATCTATTATTTCGAAGAACGCTTTCATATATTTGAACTAAATCGAATAAATATAATTTAGTTTTCCAGAATCATTCTTTAAAAGGTTTCATCTATATCGTAAAACGTTTTCAATATTAAGAAAACTAAATAATTAACTTATCAAGAGACACGAGACAATTATTGTAAAGTATGCATTGAAAATTAAGCAGGAATCTCTAGTAACTTTTGTCCAGTTACCGTTAATTGATACTTTTGTTCTTACTTGTAAATCACTTTACCATTTTTCGAATATTGTTAAAATGGAAAGATTTCTCAAATCAATGTGAACCTCTCAACAGAGATTCGTAATCATATCACAATGTTTCTGATAATTCAATCATTTGATATTATCTTCTGATTCCATCGATAAACATAGTGAAGCAAATACGTTCATGTAAAGTATTATACGTTTAATACTCTGTTAACATTCTCAAGTTATAATATATATATATATATATATATATATATATATATATATATATATATATATATATATATATATATATATATATATAATGGTTCGTGAATCGTCGAAATTTGGTCGAGACTAAATGAATGTATGAATATAGTTTAAAATTCTTGGGATTTAACTTAACAAACTTGGTTTATCTTGTCGGAATAATATAAAGATAAAGTTTAAATTCGGTCAGAAATTTCTGGGTTGTCACAGTACCTACCCGTTAAAGAAATTTCGTCCCGAAATTTGATTGGATGGTCATGGCTGACAATAAGTATGTTTTCATGGCGCATACGAGCTGAAAATTAGAGTTTTATCATAATTGAGTAATATAGATAAAACAATTTGATTTTGTGAAGAGTACGAGTGAAGTTATCACAAAAGAGTGAAATGAATAAATGTAGATTTGTCATATCTTTTGACGTAGATAGGATTGATTTCCGGAGTTCAAGGGATTTAGAGAAAATTTTCGTAATAAGATTTGATTCTTCGGTAATTAAAGAAATTTGGATTCACTTTTATTAAATGCGATAATATGTTTTGATTGTTCTGTCAGATATTTTACTATATATCCACCCCCTTTATTTCCTTATTTCCACAACTCACACCTTCCATTCTTTCTTCATCAACTCATACCTTAAAGTATTCGTCAATATGCTCTATCCAGTTCTGCTTCTTGATATATTTCTAACTTTCATATCTGTCATTCTTTTTTTTCATTTACCGCCGAAAGAATCTATTTACTTCTACTATACTCTTGGTTTTATAGTGTTTTTAGTTCTCCCGTGTCTTTATGTTGCTATATGCATCGATATATATATGGTTTGTAATTTCTGGGTTGTTGTTGGGTTTTATATCTTCCCTTATATTTCGATGTCTCTGCTTCTGTCTTTCTATAACCATTGACATCTACGGTTAATGCTCTCTTCCATTTGCTGCGATTTATACTCCCAATTATATTTTGGAGCTTCATGCTTTTGTCTTCTCTTCCTGACTTCAAGTGAAGCGAATAATGGTTCAAAATTCCTAGATATTAATTTCGGAATGAACATAGTTAATGTTTTAAGAAAGAAATTCTAATAGCACGATCTTGATTTATCAAATTACCAGAATATCCGGAAAAGACCGAATCATCAAGAAAAATATTTTCTTGATATGTTTAGAGGTTAAATAGAATGAAAGAGTTATGTAACATGGTTCATGATGAGGGTATGATCTGTGAACCTTTATCACGTTCCATTAGAAACTCAGCATGACTTACTGTAATATAATCACGTTGATCAAGTGCCATTATATTATACTAACTCATGCTTCAATTCCCAACACTTTTTCAAAACATTCATAATTTAAACTCGAAGGTTTACAGAATATAGAAACTAAACAGTTTCCTTTATGATGTAATACAGATAACGCGAGGAAATAAATGATTTCAGATAAGAATAGTTATGAGGATATCTCCAGAAATATCGAGGATATTTATAATGAAAGATACGATGATATCTTAAAATTTCTAATATCGAAAGATGATAAATAAGATTTGTCCGTAAAGGTTTAGAGTCAGGATTAAGGTATTTGTTAATGACTTCAGCAGATACTGAATCATTTGGATTCTTTGAAGGCAGGTTTAGTCTTTGTGATTTGTCCACAGCCTCCTTCATGGTTTGCTCACTCCGTTTTCCAGTTTCAAACCTTCTCTTTTTCTGAGCTTTGCCAACACACTATTCTTTATCATCTAACTTTTGGCTGATAAGGTCGTTTACAGTTTTTGCTGCTTCATCAGCATTCAAAGTTATCATAACTGAATTGTCGGTTATGAATCCGAGGTGTTTTCAAAAGTTTGAAGGGTTTGAATGAAGATTGTAATTGTCAAGATATATATGATGTTCTAGAATTTTGTATGATATAATTTTTTTTCTGGGTTTATGAGTAGAAGTGATTTTCTAGCACAGTTTTGAAGTCAAAGTATAGCTTTGAAAGATGTAAGAATCTAAGAGTGATGTTTTCTGTTAAATCTTGGCTTGGATTTTGATTTTTCAAAATCAGAATATGTAATCAAATTTAAATGTGAATGGTTGTTTTGATTTCTAGGAAAGAATGTATATCGTTGTGAAAGTAGTGAGTATAGTTGATGATTTGTTGAATCAGAATCGAAGAATGTAACATATTATTTGTGAATTTTTATATCTTTTGAGTATTACCTACCCGTTAAAAGTTTCATAAATAATATTTTGTACAAGAGAATTTTATTACAATTTTTATGAAAATATTAGTATGTATATTTTCTTCAAATGTAATACAGATTTAATGAGTTAATATCATATTAAGCTCATTTGATTTTCAGCTGGAACTAGAAATGAATAATCTCTAAAACATTAAAGATTTAATAATCTTCGCGGAGTATTTCACTAATGTAATCAATACTTTGTTATTCAGTTTTATTGATATTTCCTCAGTGAATCATGTTGGTGCTTATGGAACTCTTGCTAACTTCGCAAGGTACGAATGATGTTTTCTAGAAAGTTTCGAGTACATCGAAAATGAAAGTGTAAAATCAAACATGTATTTGAATAATACACTTGATTTATTATGAAATGAAATCTATTAAGTTGAAGCAGAGATTATAGTTAACGATTGTTTAAGTCATTAACGAAGGATGTACATCATAGCATATTAATAACATGAACTAACCGAGTAGTTAAGATTCACACGTAATAGCTTAGTACGAAAAGATTTATTTTTATTTCAAAATTCATATATATTAAATATACATATAATTTCTTCAGGGGAAATGAGTTAATACTTCATAACTCGTTGATACAATATACGCGTTGTTGATTTGTGATGATGTTGGTGATTATGGAATTTGTGGAACTTGTAGTGCTACAGGTTTTGCCGGTGTTGGTGATACTGACGGTACTGTTGATGCTGCTGGTAAAATAAGTCTAGCTTGTAAATCGTGCACCATTCCGTTTAGGGTTTCTACACTTCCTTCTATTGTTTCGGTCCACTCGTCTGATTTACGGTTACGGCTGGAATAGATAATCTCTAAGACTTTAGAGATTACATAATCGCCGCAGAATATTTCTCCAATGAAGTTATGAATCAATACTTCATCGGTTATTGTTGTTGGTACTCCTTTCTATCTATGGTGAGTATGACGTTGATGCTCAAGGTACAAATTGCGAAGTTGAGGTTTGCGATGCGGTTGTTGTTGGTGGTGGTAATGGTACCGTTGGTGTTGTTGTCGGTGGTACTGTTGATGCCGGTGATGCTGTTGGTGCTTGTAATCTTTGCACCATATTCTCCAAAGCTACTACCCAAGCGCGAAGCTTGTTGACTTCTTCTACTACACTGGGACGATTGGCGGTTCGGATGAGCAGATGAATAAGATCCAGAATTTGAGATAGTATATAATCATGATGAGATACTCTGGAGATGAGAGAGAAAATGGTATTATGAACAGGTTCGCCGGTAAGTGCTTCAGGTTCTTCGCCAAGAGGGGAATGTGGTGGATGGAAGGGATTACCTTCTTCTTGTCTCCAATGACTAAGTAGGCTACGAACTCATCCCCAATTCATCCAGAATAGGTGATGGCTGATTGGTTGATCCATTCCGGTTACACTATCTTCGGAGTTCAGGTGAATATCCATATCGGAATAGCTGTCGGAGTTTAAGGAATTTGAACTAGATACGGGATCCATCTTGTATAATTAGGGAGACGATTTTTTGATATGAAATAGATTATAGAATTTAGATTGGTACTCTTCAATACATAATTTACATATGTATATATAATACCAAAATTCCATAAATCACGGAGAAATTTTCGGAAGATGTCAAGCAAAGTTTACAGTAATAGATATGCTAAGATATGAATTCGTCTGTACACTATGTATGCAATAAATGCAGGAAACGTGTCTAGACTTAAGAATGATAAGCATGAAATTTTTGACAAGAAATGATAAGTAAAACTCGGTAAAAACAGATACGGTCATAGTCCAGACTCACTAATGCATCCTAATAATTACCAGTTAAACACACTAATGTAAATTCTGGTTCCCTATGACCTCAAGCTCTGATACCAACTGTGACGATCCTTCCAAATCCCTTTGGACGAATACATCATTCATTGATTTCATAGTGAGGCTTTGACCTCTATATGATACATTTTGTAAACATTGCATTCTTTTGAAAAGGCACACTGTAAATGAATATATAAATCCAAGGTTTTCGACTTCTGATGATTTCTACGTATAGACAATCACCGTATATAATAGTTTACAATACTACATCCGTTGATAATGCAGTCAAAATAAGATACATGGTGATGATTTTGTGAATGCAAAGTTTTCTTGAATAAAGCATGTATGACTCCATGCACATAGCTTGTATAATGTATAAGCAAACAGCAGAAGACTTCTAGGAACCTGAGAATAAACATGCTTAAAAGTGTCAACACAAAGGTTGGTGAGTTCATAGTTTTAATGTTGCGCATAATCTGTATATAAAGGTGGATCACAAGAATTCAATTGTTTCATATAGAAACGTTTATCAAATTATTCTACAAGATTGAGCACCCTGATAACTAAACTTTAACGTCATAATAAGTACCCCTGTTTTAACATACATGCAACCAACATGTACAATACACGCAATCCAACGTGTACTAGACTCAAATAGCATACGTCTATTTTATAGTTCAGGCTAGGGTTTCTATACCTGGAACAGACGGGAATGTCAAGCCCTATGGATCCATATACAACTACGCGCTGCCCACCAGTTCTTATAACTGGCAGTTACTAGTTACCAAAGCTAAGGGATTTTTGGTTCAAACTCAGTGTAGAATTTAGTATGTACTTGTATCCATTGTGTTTAAAATAAAGTGCATGTATTCTCAGCCCAAAAATATAGATTGCAAAAGCAATTAAAAAGGGATCTATAAACTCACCTTAGCAGTACATAAGGTCATTCACCAAAAAGTGACCGCAACTCGGCATGCAAAATTAACCGTAGATCTCAACCTAGAGAACATATGTTGGTCAATACATGTCTGATAAGCTAGGATGGGTCATAGTGTATCACAATACTAATGCTCGAGACCGACATGTAAAAGTTAACAAAAGTCATCTCAAAAGTCAACCTGACCCAATATGATCTTTAAATCTATTCATGTTTATTATCATAGTATAAGTTTTGATAATTGAACGAATTTATTGTTTATCAAACTCAAAATATTATTTATTTCAGGAGCTATATTATATTTGAATTATCATGGCAATCGAAAATATTTTATTATTTCACATAGTTTTCCAATACTTGTAAAATCAGATTATAGTGTTTATAAAGCTTTAAAACCTGGTAAGACAGTCAATTTTGACAATTGTTTACCTAACGAGACATGCCTTATATAGAAATTCATTTACTCGATTAGTAATATCTAAAAATTTCAATTTATCAATCTCATAGACAAGTTGTTTAAATATTAATTTACAATTTCAAACACAGTTTCAATTAACGTCAAACATAATTCAGTTGACCATATCTTTTAATCCGTTCATCGAAATCACGCGATTTCTAAATGAAAAGTTAATAATTTTTCGCCAGCTTTCAAAAAACATACATATCATATACTTTATATCAATAGCATATGTATCAAATTCGTGATTCATCATAAACTTTCTAACTACAAAATTAAAGTATACAAGCATGCATAAATATATATACTCGAGCACTAGACATGGATACACTATTAATATTTTAAAAGACAAGATATGAATGCTCACGTATCAATATTGTGATTCAATATTGCAGGAAAGTATGTAGACGCAACGGGGATGATAAACACTAGGTTGACCTTTGACTCATGATCATAACCTCCAAGCAATACCCATAACCTCCATAGCTATAACCCATAATTTCCTTAGTTTAAAAAGGTTTGAAAACCCGTTTTGAAAAATAAAAATAAATTGATGCGGAGTATAGATACAGAGTAATATAAAAATTTATGTTTGTGAGTATGTTGTTCGATGATATGCACATATATATATATATACATATATATAATATAATAATATAAATATAATAATATAATAATAATAATAATAAACGTGTTACACAGTGTATTCTCCTCAAATATGTCGACAGAAATTAAACGTTTAGCGTAAAGATTACACTTCCCGTGTAATCTTTTAAAACATTACACGTTTCAAGTAGATAGGTACGCGATCCGCGTATGGTGTCTTCACTAAAGTTGTAGATTTTTGAGTTACGGATGTCTGGACACCGGAATCACCCTTTTTCGAGTTAGTATGATTTAGTTATGATTTTTCTCGTGCAAGTGCGCAGGTTTAGTGATTTCCATCATTTTAACTTGCAATCTTGAGATGAAATGTTGTAGTCTTTTGGTGCTCATTAGAAATCTTTATTTTATCATATTTTTTATTTTCATATCATTGAAAATCCATAAAAATATTTTAACAATCAAATTCTATTATATCGAAAAACGTGTCCGTACTAAATCGAATAACTATAGTTCTCTAAAACTAATTACATTCACATCTTTTTATCGAAACGTTGTAATAATAAAAATCTATTATTTCGAAGAACGCTTTCATATATTTGAACTAAATCAAATAAATATAATTTAGTTTTCCAGAATCATTCTTTAAAAGGTTTCATCTATATCGTAAAACGTTTTCAATATTAAGAAAACTAAATAATTAACTTATCAAGAGACACGAGACAATTATTGTAAAGCATGCATTGAAAATTAAGCAGGAATCTCTACTAACTTTTGTCCAGTTACCGTTAATTGATACTTTTGTTCTTACTTGTAAATCACTTTACCATTTTTCGAATATTGTTAAAATGGAAAGATTTCTCAAATCAATGTGGACCTCTCAACAGAGATTCGTAATCATATCACAATGTTTCTGATAATTCAATCATTTGATATTATCTTCTGATTCTATCGATAAACATGGTGAAGCAAATACGTTCATGTAAAATATTATACGTTTAATACTTTGTTAACATTCTCAAGTTATATATATATATATATATATATATATATATATATATATATATATATATATATATATATATATATATATATATATATATATATATATATATATATATATATATATATATATATATATATATATATATATATATATATATATATCATGGTTCGTGAATCGTCGAAATTTGGTCGAGACTAAATGAATGTATGAACACGGTTTAAAATTCTTGGGATTTAACTTAACAAACTTGGTTTATCGTGTCTGAATAATATAAAGATAAAGTTTAAATTCGGTCAGAAATTTCTGGGTTGTCACATCATGTAACTTAAAGATCTAAGCTTTATGCTTCAAGATCTTCAAGAACACCAAGGATTCAAGTTTTCTAGCTTTGTAATCTTATAACTTGTGTGAAAAGGATCCAAGCTCTCTAGCTTAGGGTTCCATCACTTCATTTGATTAAGATTGTGTTCATATTTGTTTGATTGAAGTAAAGTTTGTAGCTTTAGTTGTAAATAGAATTTGTATTTGTGTTAAGACTAAGGATATGATGTAACTTTGGTTCATCATCCATCTAAGACTCTTAAATGAGTTATTTTCTTACTTGGTCTTAACATATTGTGTGTTGATGGTTGAATCTTGGTCAAGGTGATGCTAACCCATCAAAGAGTTGTACACTTGAAGCTTACAAGCATCAAGGATGAGAACCGTGATGAGCATCAACCACCACGAACCCCACCGGAGCACTTGTTTACTCTTTTTCGGGATATGATCAGATTCCTGGACTTCTGAAAAATTGATTTTCAGTTAGTTCGTTTCGATTAGATGACTTTTCGTTTAGGCCCCATCTTAATCCGATATACGGTTTAGGATATATAGCCCTCCAAAAGTCACTACGCCTTTGTAACGTTGTGCTGAAATTTCTGACCTACTCGCACTTAAACCGTCGCCATGGTCAAACGAAGACGAGTTAGGTTCTGAAAATTGGTCAGAGGTTAGAGGACTCATATACGGAGCCATATCCACTGACTACGTGTCTTTTCGTTTTGTATAGAGGTCGTAGCAGCTGACCGAAGTCAGCCTACTATTTCGATCTCTATTCTTGTCAAACTTACTTAGCTTTTATGATGATGAATGATGATGATGCTGACACTTAAACTTAATTTGTGCACTTTTAAACCTTTGAGAACAATATACTGACCTAGTGACCTTTGACTTAGGTTGACGACCTTTTGGACCGACTTACTACTTGCATACTTTCATTATCGACTTTACCGCTTTTATCACTGTGAGTTATAGCTTCCCTTTTTCTACTTTACTATTTTTGGCACTGAGAATACATGCGCTTTTTATGTTTTACTTACTTTACACGAGTACTTAAACTTTACATATCTGTAGGTTATATAATGGTATAAACTTTCCCCTTAGTACGGTAACGTTTAATCATTGGTTTTGAACCGGTGAACGCGAATATTAGATATGGATCCATAGGGTTTGACATCCCCACTCGGGCTAGTCGCGCTAGCATTTAACGGGTGTTTGATATTTTGAGGACATACGCACTCGTCAAGTGTATTTTTAGGGGGTATTACTACTACGTTAAGTTAGTTACCGGGTACCCACGGATAAGCATATATTTTTCATACTGTTTTGAATACGATAACTCGTGGTCTACATTACTTTACTATTTACAAACTATAGCTCACCAACATTCGTGTTGACTTTTAAGCGTGTATTTCTCAGGTGTTTAGACGATGTTGCTTCTGCTGTTAGACTTGCTGTCTTGGTGTTATAGACTTGCTGTTATGGACCTGTTGTGATAGATTTCCGATGCATTACTTAGAGATGTCTCGATCATGAAACTTTTATCTTGCATTCGTAACTTATGTTATTTTCAAATAATGACTTTGTAACGAACTTTGTGTCACGTTATCTTTTGTAAATGCTATCTTTTTATGAATGCAAAACTGGTTTTCAAACAGCATGTAGTATTTGACCGTGTAAAGATCCTGGTGTTGACGAATCGTACACGATGGCTTTATACGGGGAGTCACATTTGGTATCAGTGCATTGGTTGTAGGGAATTAGGTTGCATTAATGAGTCTTGACCGAGCCAAGTAGGATTCACTGATAGGACTAATCTATAACTTGCTTGTTTAACTGTTTATGCGGAACTTACTGCATGCTACTGCTTACTTTTACTACTATGTGTACTTGCTGTATGCTATTGCTTATTCTCGCTACTGCATGCTACTATCTGCTTTCGATTGCATGATACTTTTGTAGGATTTTGTTAAATATTGCCATGATATGTACTGCTAGGATGCTGTAGTGCCTAATTACGTGCTTGCTATATGTCTTACTGACATGGAAAAAGTTATTTTTCCTTGTTCAGATGTCAGACATGCTGCCCATGACCTTTGACTTCGAGAGTGACTCAGAGACGACTGTTGCCTCGCCTACTATTGTTGCTGACTCACAGATCCCGTCACCGCTACCCTCCAACGACTCTGGCAATTCACCTTCCAGTGGACACGTGCTTGACCTTATGGACGTCTCAGAAGGAGACGAGGATCCAGAGGAGATTCCAGCTCCACCTAGCCCTAGACTCCCAGGGCCACAGCACCATCCCGGTGGTACTGTGATTCCTGGGGGAAATGGGGACGGTCCTTTCCGTAATGAGCGAGGACATTGGGTCAGAAGCCTTGCTGATGGACGTGTCGTGCCGATCCCACCTAGCAGATATCGACTTATGACCACCGGCCGGGCAGATCCACTTTCAGTTGATTCAGACGATTCATCATCCGATGACTCCAGCGAGGAGGATTCCGAAGAGGATTCCGAGGATGATTTCGAGGAGCGGTATCATTTCGATGGTACTGTTATCCCGGGGATTAACGGAGGTAGACCGTTCTTGGACGCACGTGGACAGTTAGTTAGGGTTACCGCCTGTAAGCGGGTTGTGCCATATCCTGCTGATCCATTCGTGCGTGAGGTTGCCCGTTACGCACCATCTACTTCTGGTGCTGCACCATCTGCACCACCGGCACCATCTGTACCATCTGCACCGCCTGCCCCACCAGCATCCCCCGTCGTCGAGGAACTGACGAGGGAAGTGCATATCCTCCGTGCTCGGGTAACTGAGCTCGAGGAACAGATGTCCCACCTGATGGACATCATTTACCCACCATCACCGTAGGATTATTATATTAGATTTCCTTATGTAACTCTGTTAGTAGTTTCATGTTTTACTTATGTGTTGTACGAACCTTATGCGGATGTATGCAACTTTCTTATTAATGAATAGAGCTTAATGTTGTTTAATTATTATATGGTGTTCTATTTACGCTACTGTATGATGACTTTGTGGTATCTGAATCTAGTTGCTTTACTTAATTAATTGTGTGTTGTGTTGATTCCATACTGGGTGCCTTATGCTATAATACTATTTGCTGGGTTTTGACTTGAGTCGAAACTTTTGTTCAGAGGAACAATGGCAAACGGAAGAGTCCCAAGGGAAACGGCTACAGCGGCACAGATTGAGGAAATGATTGCTGCTCGAGTAGCTGCTGCTATGGCGAATGCCAACCCTTAAGCTCCACCCGCTAACCAGAACAATCATAACGGGTGCACCTATAAGGAATTTCAGAGCTGCAAGCCCCACAATTTCGGTGGTACTGAGGGTCCAGTTGGACTGACAAGGTGGTTTGAGAAGTTAGAAGCTGTCTTCCATGTGAGCAACTGCTCAGAAGTGAACAAAACTAAGTACGCCTCATGTAATCTGTCGGATGGTGCTTTAACCTGGTGGAACACGCTCGCTCAGGCTAAAGGAATTGATGAGGCTTATGCTACCCCGTGAGAGGAATTCAAAGGGGCTATGATCGAGGAGTACTGCCCTAGAACGGAGATTCTGAAAATGGAAGCTGAGTTTTGGGAGCTGAAGGTTGTGGGAACCGACATTGATGGCTATAACCGAAGGTATTTAGAGTTAGCTTTTGTGTGCCCCACGATGGTTACCCCTGAATTTATGCGAATGGAATGATACTTGTAGGGACTTCCCAAGACCATTCAGGGAAATGTTACCTCTTCAAAACCAGCAGATGTCCCGAAAGCTATGCGCATGGCGCACACCCTGATGAACCAGATCGTCTGCAAGGAACCAGAGAAAGCGAAATCAGAATCAGGAGCTAGTTATGAGAAGCGTAAGTGGGAAGGCAACAAAGGGAAGGTCTTTGATCAGAACCCAGCTAAGAGGCATGAGGGTTTCAAGGGAAATAACGACTGGAGGAACCCCAACCCGAACCCTAGCTCGAACCCTAACTACAAGGGTAGTCTCCCGCAGTGCAAGAGATGCTACAAGCATCATACAGGTTACTGCAACGTAGTCTGTAAAAATTGTAAGAGAACTGGGCACATTGGCAAGGATTGCAAGATCACCACCCCAGCTGTGAAGACAAACCCTACTGGATCAAGAAAGTGTTTTGAGTGCGGTCAACAGGCCCACTTCAAGAATGAGTGCCCGAACAAGAAGAAGGATGCTGGACCAGCACGTGGGAGAGTTTTCAACATGAATGCCAGGGATGCCCGTGAGGATCCTGATTTGGTCACGGGTACATTCACTGTCAATAATCTACTTGCTTCTGTCTTATTTGACACTGGTGCTGAAAGGAGTTACGTAAGTAGGCATTTTTGTTCTAAGATAGACTGGTCGTTAGTGCCTTTAGACGAGAGTATTCTGGTTGAAGTAGCCAATGGGAAGCTGATGGATTTCAATACATAAACAAAGTTATAAAACCCATTTTGTTACATATAAATTCGTGTGTATATGTATATATAAAGCGGAAGCAATTTCAAGTTCATGCATGTAAAGTTTAACCTTTTAAAGCATGAAATCCATTAAAGATCTAGTCTTGAAATATATGCTAAAATGTAAGTATAAGCTAGTAGGAGTTTATACCTTCTCCAAATGGAGGTGTAGAACAAAATGAAGATGATGATGAAGAAAGGCTAGTCTCTAACTTGAAACCTCAAGAGAATGATACCCACAAGCTATGTAATCAACACCACCTTTGGTTAGGATTTGCAAGACACCTAAAACACAAGCAAAATCAATGGAAGAACCCTCTTCCTTGCTCAAAACTTTCGGCCAAAATGGGGAGGAAAAGGAGAGCTTTTTGCTAATTTGAAAATGCAAGAGTAAGTGTGTGTCTTGGAGAATTCAAGCATGCAAGTATAGAAGTAATTGCTAGTTATTAAAACAAAATGGGGAGGTGCCTAGGAGACCACAAAACCGCCCCCATGCCTCCCCCATTTTATATCTTTTATTTTTTTTTAAACTTGTTAAATAAAACCTCATGATACTTGCAAATATATATATATGTTAAAACATGTACACATTTTTATCTTTACAAATGGTTTGTAAAGATAAATAAATATGATTTGTACATGTATATTATATATATATATATACATAATTTTATAAGCCACTTTATAAAATTATAACACACACATATAAGTTTAATGATTAAACTTGTACTTATAATCATCCAAATAATTATATCTTGCATTTTAACTTTAGAAAACCAATTTCTAAAGTATAGGTGCCAAGTATTTATTTATTAAAGTTCCATTTAATAAAATAAATACTAAAAGTATTGATAAGCTTGTTATTGGGTATGACCCGACTTGGATCATAACATGTAAGCCACATTAATTTATTATGTCTCTCGGGCATAAGAAAATCCTTCAATCTCCCACTTGCACGAGAAACATAAGGAATTAATGTAAGTGATAGATACCACCTAACAACCGTCCATCACCCCCAACATGTTATGACTTGGTTCCATTCAATAACATCATCCCTTTCGAGTTCCCATCTCGAATATGATTTAGGTGAATTTTTCAATATATCCTTTTGTCCTAGATGTCATGTTAAATCCAAGAGACATAGAATGATCACTCTCTTATAGATTTAACTTTGTCAGGCCTTAGACATCTGACTCTCAACGAATAAGAGGGACAAATTCCATCTTGACTACATACGTCCTAGACATTACACTTCATACCATGCCTGAAGCCTCCCTTAAGTACTACCATGTTTCAGAATAGCGAAGGAAAGAATCAAGGTACAATATTCGGTGAATATCTGAACCCAATATGTGTCTCAGGTCAGAGGATATAATGATATTCTCCTTTACTCAAGATTACATGTGATCAACCACAAAGGTTCCATATAGTAATCTTGAGAGCGGGTCTTCCAATATTTGTATCCCACAAATATCTATGAACCTTGGTTGCAACCTTGCCCCACATTCATCATTTGAATGTTAACCAATCCAAGTTCATAATAGTCTAGACCTCACACTTGTTCCCACAAATGTGATCAACTACGGAATTTAGAATAATAATTTATTCATGGATAAAATATGCTAAATTGGAACATGACTCATAATTGAATTAATACCATAATTATATTAATGAGTTTGAATTAATTCGTTCCGTTACAATACATAAAGTAGATCAATTCCAATCACTAGAATATCGAAGCCCTAATGCACAAACATGTCCCTCATGTTTTGGCCCATGTAAGAGCTTCGTGAGTGGATCCGCAACATTTTGATCTGTGTGAACTTTGTGAATACATATCTTTCCTTTTTCAACCTCATCCCTAATGTAGTTGAATCTCCGCTCAATGTGACGAGTCTTTTGATGAGCACGAGGTTCCTTGATTTGAGCAATCGCACCCTCGTTGTCACAAAAGATCTCAAGAGGGTCCTGAATGGAAGGGACCACTCCTAAGTCGTCGATGAATTTCTTCATCCATGCAGCCTCCTGAGCTGCCAATGAGGCGGCAATGTACTCCGACTCTGTAGTGGATAACGCAACAACTTCCTGTTTCGCACTCTTCCAAGAGACCGCACCACCATTTAACATGAATACATAACCGGATTGTGATCGGGAGTCATCTCGATCAGTTTGGAAACTCGCGTCCACGTAACCTTTTACAACGAGTTCCTCCTCACCAGACCCATATATTAGAAACATATCCTTAGTCCTTCTAAGGTATTTCAATATACATTTAACCGCAGTCCAATGACTATTTCCTGGGTTATTCTGGTATCTACTTGTCAAGCTAAGAGCGCATGACACATCCGGTCTAGTACATATCATTGCATACATGATAGACCCAATAGCAGATGCGTATGGGACTTTCTTCATTTTCTCTTGTTCATCTTTCGTGGTAGGACACTGAGATGAACTGAGAACAGTTCCCTTTTGAATAGGTACCAAACCTTTCTTAGAGTTTTCCATCTTGAACCTTTTCAAGACTTTATCAATGTATGTACTTTGACTTAAACCTATCAATCTCTTGGATCTATTTCTATAGATTCCAATCCCCAATATGTATTGTGCTTCTCCAAGATCCTTAATGGAGAAGCAACCTTTTAACCAAGTTTTGACCTCTTGCATTGTGGTTGTATCATTCCCAAATAATAATATATCATCCACATATAGCACAAGGAACATCATGGAGCTCCCACTAGCCTTCTTGTATACACAAGCTTCATCACCATTTTTAATGAAGCCAAATTTCTTTGCCTCTTCATTAAAACGATGATTCCACATTCTCGATGCTTGCTTCAATCCGTAGATTGATTTCTTTAACTTGCATACCTTTTTAGGATTTTTCGGATCGACAAAACCTTCGGGCTGTACCATATAGACATCTTCCTCAAGATATCCATTTAGGAAAGCGGTTTTGACATACATTTGCCAAATTTCGTAATCATAATGAGCAGCGATGGCAAACAATATCCTAATAGACTTTAGCATTGCCACAGGCGAGAAGGTTTCATCATAGTCAACCCCTTGAGTTTGAGTGAAACCTTTTGCTACAAGTCTAGCTTTGTATGTATCCAAGTTTCCATGTATGTCGGTTTTCTTCTTGAAAAGCCACTTGCAATCAACTAGCTTAGAGCTAGGAGGTTGCTCAACAAGTTCCCAAACTTGGTTATCATACATGGATTGCATCTCGGCGTTCATGGCTTCTTGCCATTTATCTTTATCAATCCTTGATAAAGCATCTTCGTAGTTTACCGGTTCATCCAAATCAACCGTATAGCAACCATCCACGAGAAAACCATATCTCTCAGGAGGATTACTAATCCTACTAGATCTTCGAACGTCTTGTGTACCTTGATCATCCACTTGATCATTTTCAACATCCTCATGTTGAGTGCTAGTGTCAACCAATTGTGTATCATTGGCTTGATCTTGTACCTCTACAAGATCTATTTTCCTTTCACCATCACCTTCCATAAGGAACTTGGTTTCAAGGAATTCCGCTTTCCGAGCAACAAATACCGTTTGCTCGGATGGATCATAGAAGTAATATCCCATGTCATCTTTGGGATATCCTATGAAGATACACTTTGTGGATCGAGCATGTAGCTTATTTGCTACATAACGCTTAGGATAAGCTTCACATCCCCATACTTTCAAGTATGAAAGAGAAGGAGGTTTTCCAAACCACATCTCATGAGGAGTTCGTTCCACTTTCTTGGTTGGGGCCATATTTAAAATACGAGCCGCGGAGCTTAGACAATAACCCCAAAATGATAGAGGTAACGAGCTTCTAGCCATCATAGATCGAACCATATCCATTAGGGTTCGGTTCCTCCTTTCGGAAACTCCATTAAGTTGGGGTGTTCCGGGTGGATTAAGTTGTGAGATGATCCCACAACTCCTAAGATGATCTTGGAAGGCATCGCTTAGGTATTCACCTCCTCTATCGGTACGAAGTACCTTGATTGTCCTATTGAGTTGATTTTGTACTTCGTTTTGATATTCTTTGAATGCTTCAAACGTTTCGTCCTTGTGTCTTAGTAAGTAGACATATCCGAAACGACTAAAGTCATCAATGAAAGTAACAAAGTATCTTTCACCATTCCTAGTCATGGGTTTAAAGGGTCCACATACATCCGAATGTATTAATCCCAATAAATCTTTAGCCCTTTCATAAGTCCCTTTGAAAGGTGCTTTAGTCATCTTGCCTTGTAAACAAGATTCACATACATCAAACGAATCCATTTCATTTGATTTCAAAAGTCCATTCTTTTGAAGTGTATGCATTCGGTTCTTGTTTATATGACCAAGGCGACAATGCCATAAATAGGAATCACTCAAATCCCTTTTGAGTTTCTTGGTGCTAGTATGGTATATAGAGCTCGATGATGCGTCATCATGAACCAATTCATAAATTCCATTTGAAGGCGAAGCCTTGAAATAGAATACATTATCTTTAGAAAAATGGATATCATCATCAATAAAATTAACATTGAAACCACATTGTCTTAAGCGAGAAATAGAAATAATGTTTCGACATAAATCCGGTGCATACAAAACATTTTCTAAAATAAGCTCCAATCCACTTGGAAGCTTCAAAACAAATTCTCCTTGAGCTTTAACATGCACCTTTGCACCATTGCCCATATAGAGACTTGATGTTCCCGCTTTATGATCACTTCTTTTGAACCCCTGCAAAGTATTGCAAATATGAGTTCCACATCCCGTGTCTAATACCCATGTATTAGAAGAAGTAATACTAAGCTCTACATATACCATGTATATATTACCTGAGGTTTGCCCTGCATCCCTCTTGTCCTTCAACTCTTTAAGATAGACCGGACAGTTTCGTTTCCAATGACCCATCTCACCGCAACCGAAACATGGGTCTTCCTTGGGGTTTGCCTTCTCGGCTACCTTTTGCTTCTTTGCCTTGTTGATGGTTGGGGTAACCATCTTCCCCTTCCCTTTGCCTTGATGGGCGGGTCCTTTTCTCTTAGCCACCTTTGGCTTAGAGGTGTTACCTTTAGACCCACCTTGATCGATTGCTAACACGGGTAAAGTCCTTTTACCCATGCTAGTTTCCGCCGTCCTAAGCATACCATGAAGCTCACCTATACTCTTATCCATCCCATTCATGTTGTAATTAATTACAAATTGATCAAACCTCTTTGATAGGGAGTTAAGGATAAGATCGGTGGCTAACTCATTAGATATGTTAAGGTTAAGACGGTTAGCACGATCGATAAGGCTTTTCATCTTGAGTACATAAGATGAAACCGATTGGGTATCGTCCATACGACAAGCATGAAGCGCCCGAACCGTTTCGAAACGCTCAACACGTGCTTGTTGGAGAAACATCTCCTTCAATTGTGTTATCATGTCGTATGCGCTATGATGCTCGAAATCCTTTTGGAGTTCGGGTATCATAGTCCCAAGCATTAAGCATGAGACTTGAAGGGAGTCGTGGCAATACTTATCGTAAGCGGCCATTGCCTCCACATCATTCTCATCCGGTTGATCGGGAATGGGGTCCTCAAGCACATACATTTTATCCTCTTGTTTGAGGACAATCCGAAGATTGCGGAACCAATCCATAAAATTTGTATGGTTGAGTTTGTCTTTCTCGAGGAGAGACCGTAACGATAGGTTGTTAAAGTTAAGTGGTGCGTTGTTCATGTTGTTGTTGTTATTAGCGGCCATCTACAAAATTCAACAAAGTTCATTTAAGTATTGATTTCAAATTTAATAAACAATACCCTTTTAATTAAATATTAGAATCCAACGGTAAATCAAATTTCGGTTAGGTGACCTTTATCCCGTTATTTGATTTTGCTAGGTAGTCATAATGACAATTGCAATCCTTTTGCAACTTCTAATTTATGGGATCATGCAATCCTTTTGCATGGCATATTAATCCCATCAACGCCTATTTGTTCCTCATGCTTCGGTGACCCTAAGTTCATGATTCCCAAATCAAGTTGTCCTACTTGTGTAGACATGTAGACTTAACATACAAGTGGTTAGGTGACCTTTATCCCACATGTATGTGAAGTGTACCTTATTCATATTAGTTCACTCATGACGGTTAGGTGACCTTTATCCCATCAAGAGATTCCTAATATGTCTAAGTGTTTCCACAAAAGGATGGCGTTAAACTTGTTTACCTTGTTTTATTAAAGGGATTTTAGGTTTTCTACATTCTAGTTTAGAAAACAAAGAGCTATACACCAACATGCATTTGGTGTGTAGTATGTTTATGAAAAACCCATTTTCATGTACCTTTTAGTAACCAATTACTAGTTTTAACCATTCCATTGCTTTTAAATAAACCATTTTATCTAAGTCTAATAACCAATTATTAGTGTCATTTTGTTATGTTTTATTATAACCATTTTATAATGTATTATGCAAGTGTTATCTAGTGATGATCTTGTAGCAACCAAACATACAAACATTCACAAACATGCATAACAAAGTGTTCACAATCAAGAGCCATTTTGGTAGACATTTGTTTAGCCAATAAACAAATGTCACCTAAGGGGTTAAACCAAAATAAGAGATTTTTACCAAAATCTCCCACTTAATCTTGTAATCCTCAAATGCTTCATCTTGTAACTTTCTTCATGATCTTCATTTTCTCTTTACAAAATTATATCCTAATACAATCTTTCTAGAAAATGAAATAACAACCTATTCTATTTTACAAACCAAATAGAACAAATTACATGAATATTACAAGATTACATACAACTTATTACAAACCAAAATAACAAAATTATTACAAATCATATGAATGAATATTACAACCAATTCAACCAAACATTCAAACATATGGTCTAGGCTTGATTGTGAACAATAACATAACAACAAACTTGGCCAAACTTGAAGTCCCAAAACCCACTTTTGGGTCCAATAATTCGGCCAAGACCATAAACCCCACCAAAACTCAAGATTTTTACATTCTACATTCATGCATGTTAGTAGATTGTAAAACAAATGAGTTTTCTAGCCAAAAACAAGAAGCATATTAACAAGACTTTGGCTCTAGATACCATTGATGGATTTCAATACATAAACAAAGTTATAAAACCCATTTTGTTACATATAAATTCGTGTGTATATGTATATATAAAGCGGAAGCAATTTCAAGTTCATGCATGTAAAGTTTAACCTTTTAAAGCATGAAATCCATTAAAGATCTAGTCTTGAAATATATGCTAAAATGTAAGTATAAGCTAGTAGGAGTTTATACCTTCTCCAAATGGAGGTGTAGAACAAAATGAAGATGATGATGAAGAAAGGCTAGTCTCTAACTTGAAACCTCAAGAGAATGATACCCACAAGCTATGTAATCAACACCACCTTTGGTTAGGATTTGCAAGACACCTAAAACACAAGCAAAATCAATGGAAGAACCCTCTTCCTTGCTCAAAACTTTCGGCCAAAATGGGGAGGAAAAGGAGAGCTTTTTGCTAATTTGAAAATGCAAGAGTAAGTGTGTGTCTTGGAGAATTCAAGCATGCAAGTATAGAAGTAATTGCTAGTTATTAAAACAAAATGGGGAGGTGCCTAGGAGACCACAAAACCGCCCCCATGCCTCCCCCATTTTATATCTTTTATTTTTTTTTAAACTTGTTAAATAAAACCTCATGATACTTGCAAATATATATATATGTTAAAACATGTACACATTTTTATCTTTACAAACCATTTATAAAGATAAATAAATATGATTTGTACATGTATATTATATATATATATATACATAATTTTATAAGCCACTTTATAAAATTATAACACACACATATAAGTTTAATGATTAAACTTGTACTTATAATCATCCAAATAATTATATCTTGCATTTTAACTTTAGAAAACCAATTTCTAAAGTATAGGTGCCAAGTATTTATTTATTAAAGTTCCATTTAATAAAATAAATACTAAAAGTATTGATAAGCTTGTTATTGGGTATGACCCGACTTGGATCATAACATGTAAGCCACATTAATTTATTATGTCTCTCGGGCATAAGAAAATCCTTCAGAAGCTTGAGAAGGCTGACCAAATTGGCCGAGGAGGTATAATAAACCTAGCCGGTGTGGACTTTAAGATTGATTTTGTAGTGACCCGAACTTTTCCATGTTTATATATATTAACTGAGATTGATATTTACATGATTAAATGTTTCCAACATATTAAGCAATCAAACTTGTTAAGACTTGATTAATTGAAATAGGTTTCATATAGACAATTGACTACCCAAGTTGACCGGTGATTCACGAACGTTAAAACTTGTAAAAACTATATGATGACATATATATGGTTATATATATAGTTAACATGATATTATGATAAGTAAACATATCATTAAGTGTATTAACAATGAACTACATATGTAAAAACAAGACTACTAACTTAATGATTTTGAAACGAGACATATATGTAACGATTATCGTTGTAACGACATTTAATGTATATATATCATATTAAGAGATATTCGTACATCATAATATCATGATAATATAATAATTTAAAATCTCTTTTGATATTATAAACATTGGGTTAACAACATTTAACAAGATCGTTAACCTAAAGGTTTCAAAACAACATTTACATGTAACGACTAACGATGACTTAACGACTCAGTTAAAATGTATATACATGTAGTGTTTTAATATGTATTCATACACTTTTGAAAGACTTCAAGACACTTATCAAAATACTTCTACTTAACAAAAATGCTTACAATTACATCCTCGTTCAGTTTCATCAACAATTCTACTCGTATGCACCCGTATTCGTACTCGTGCAATACACAGCTTTTAGATGTATGTACTATTGGTATATACACTCCAATGATCAGCTCTTAGCAGCCCATGTGAGTCACCTAACACATGTGGGAACCATCATTTGGCAACTAGCATGAAATATCTCATAAAATTATAAAAATATGAGTAATCATTCATGACTTATTTACATGAAAACAAAATTACATATCCTTTATATCTAATCCATACACCAACGACCAAAAACACCTACAAACACTTTCATTCTTCAATTTTCTTCATCTAATTGATCTCTCTCAAGTTCTATCTTCAAGTTCTAAGTGTTCTTCATAAATTCCAAAAGTTCTAGTTTCATAAAATCAAGAATACTTTCAAGTTTGCTAGCTCACTTCCAATCTTGTAAGGTGATCATCCAACCTCAAGAAATCTTTGTTTCTTATAGTAGGTTATCATTCTAATACAAGGTAATAATCATATTCAAACTTTGGTTCAATTTCTATAACTATAACAATCTTATTTCAAGTGATGATCTTACTTGAACTTGTTTTCGTGTCATGATTCTGCTTCAAGAACTTCGAGCCATCCAAGGATCCATTGAAGCTAGATCTATTTTTCTCTTTTCCAGTAGGTTTATCCAAGGAACTTAAGGTAGTAATGATGTTCATAACATCATTCGATTCATACATATAAAGCTATCTTATTCGAAGGTTTAAACTTGTAATCACTAGAACATAGTTTAGTTAATTCTAAACTTGTTCGCAAACAAAAGTTAATCCTTCTAACTTGACTTTTAAAATCAACTAAACACATGTTCTATATCTGTATGATATGCTAACTTAATGATTTAAAACCTGGAAACACAAAAAACACCGTAAAACCGGATTTACGCCGTCGTAGTAACACCGCGGGCTGTTTTGGGTTAGTTAATTAAAAACTATGATAAACTTTGATTTAAAAGTTGTTATTCTGAGAAAATGATTTTTATTATGAACATGAAACTATATCCAAAAATTATGGTTAAACTCAAAGTGGAAGTATGTTTTCTAAAATGGTCATCTAGACGTCGTTCTTTCGACTGAAATGACTACCTTTACAAAAATGACTTGTAACTTATTTTTCCGACTATAAACCTATACTTTTTCTGTTTAGATTCATAAAATAGAGTTCAATATGAAACCATAGCAATTTGATTCACTCAAAACGGATTTAAAATGAAGAAGTTATGGGTAAAACAAGATTGGATAATTTTTCTCATTTTAGCTACGTGAAAATTGGTAACAAATCTATTCCAACCATAACTTAATCAACTTGTATTGTATATTATGTAATCTTGAGATACCATAGACACGTATACAATGTTTCAACCTATCATGTCGACACATCTATATATATTTCGGAACAACCATAGACACTCTATATGTGAATGTTGGAGTTAGCTATACAGGGTTGAGGTTGATTCCAAAATATATATAGTTTGAGTTGTGATCAATACTGAGATACGTATACACTGGGTCGTGGATTGATTCAAGATAATATTTATCGATTTATTTCTGTACATCTAACTGTGGACAACTAGTTGTAGGTTACTAACGAGGACAACTGACTTAATAAACTTAAAATATCAAAATATATTAAAAGTGTTGTAAATATATTTTGAACATACTTTGATATATATGTATATATTGTTATAGGTTCGTGAATCAACCAGTGGCCAAGTCTTACTTCCCGACGAAGTAAAAATCTGTGAAAGTGAGTTATAGTCCCACTTTTAAAATCTAATATTTTTGGGATGAGAATATATGCAGGTTTTATAAATGATTTACAAAATAGACACAAGTACGTGAAACTACATTCTATGGTTGAATTATTGAAATCGAATATGCCCCTTTTTATTAAGTCTGGTAATCTAAGAATTAGGGAACAGACACCCTAATTGACGCGAATCCTAAAGATAGATCTATTGGGCCTAACAAACCCCATCCAAAGTACCGAATGCTTTAGTACTTCGAAATTTATATCATATCCGAAGGGTGTCCCGGAATGATGGGGATATTCTTAAATATGCATCTTGTTAATGTCGGTTACCAGGTGTTCACCATATGAATGATTTTTATCTCTATGTATGGGATGTGTATTGAAATATGAAATCTTGTGGTCTATTATTATGATTTGATATATATAGGTTAAACCTATAACTCACCAACATTTTTGTTGACGTTTTAAGCATGTTTATTCTCAGGTGATTATTAAGAGCTTCCGCTGTCGCATACTTAAATAAGGACGAGATTTGGAGTCCATGCTTGTATGGTATTGTGTAAAAACTGCATTCAAGAAACTTATTTTGTTGTAACATATTTGTATTGTAAACCATTATGTAATGGTCGTGTGTAAACAGGATATTTTAGATTATCTTTATTTGATAATCTACGTAAAGCTTTTTAAACCTTTATTGATGAAATAAAGGTTATGGTTTGTTTTAAAATGAATGCAGTCTTTGAAAAACGTCTCATATAGAGGTCAAAACCTCGCAACGAAATCAATTAATATGGAACGTTTTTAATCAATAAGAACGGGACATTTCAGTTGGTATCCGAGCGTTGGTCTTAGAGAACCAAAATTTTGCGTTAGTGTGTCTTATCGAGTTGGTTAGGATGCATTAGTGAGTCTGGACTTCGACCATGTTTACTTGAAAAATGATTGCTTAACAAATTTTGTTGGAAACTATATATTTTTAACATGTGAATATTATGTGATATATTAATCTCTCAACGCGTTTGATATTATGTGATAGATGTCTACCTCTAGAACAAGTCCCATTGACTCACCTAATAATAATGAAGAGTCAAATGTAAATTGGAATGATTCGTAGACTGATTCACAAGTTCCCGAAGAGGAACCGGAAGAAGAGTCGGAACCGGAAGAAGAATCGGAACCGGAAGAAGAATCAGAACCGGAAGAAGAAATAGAACCGGTGGGGGAAATAATAAAACGGTTAAGTAAAAGAGAATCCTCAACCAACCGACCAAGGTTAATTATGGTCAATGGTGTTTCCGCCAAGGAAGCAAAATATTGGGAGGATTACCAATTCTCCGATGA
Organism: Rutidosis leptorrhynchoides; assembly: GCF_046630445.1. Taxonomy (NCBI): domain Eukaryota; kingdom Viridiplantae; phylum Streptophyta; class Magnoliopsida; order Asterales; family Asteraceae; genus Rutidosis; species Rutidosis leptorrhynchoides. The sequence continues at coordinate 678,246,021 of NC_092334.1, read as the reverse complement.
ATCGGATTCCGACGAGAATTCCGATGATGTTATAGAAATTACCCCAACTGAATTTAAAAAGGCAAAAGAAAATAATAAGGGAAAGGGCATAAAAATAGAGAAATCTAATTCCAACCCCGATGAACTTTATATGTATCGTCGACCCCCGAAGTCCTTAAGTTGTAACAATGACCCGGGAACCTCTAAACCACCAGGTTTTTCTAAACCAATGTGGACAACGACGGCTCGTATTAGGGGAACATCATATATCCCTAGAAACTTGGCAAAACGAACCAAAACCGAAGAAGAAGAAACGAGCGAGTCGGAATAAGATAGTTGTATTCGTGTGGTGTAATATATGTAATATAGTGTGCTTATGCTTTATGATATATGTAAAAATTGCTTGTATTAATAAGTATTTTTTTATGAATCTAATTCTTGTCTATTTTACAGTTTAAAAACACAAAATGGATAGACAACCCAATATTTTAAGAGACCTACCCGGAGACATGATTGATGAAATCTTGTCTAGAGTCGGCCAGAATTCCTCGGCACAACTATTTAAGGCGAGATCAGTTTGTAAGACATTCGAAGAACGTTCCAAGAATGTCTTGGTTTATAAGAGACTTTCGTTTGAAAGATGGGGGATATCACATTGGGAAACCCATAAGTTACGATGTGTTTACTTTGACGCATATATTGCAGGGAACCCAAATGCTATTTTACGCAACGGGTTAAGAAATTATTTTGACTCAATATATCCGAATATTGGACTTCGTGATTTAGAAAAAGCGGCTAACATGCAACATAAAGAAGCATGTTATGCTTACGGATTAGTAATGTTCGCTTCTCACCAAAGTGAGAACAATAACATCGGGCTACAACTATTAAACAAAATGTTTCCACAAGTGACGGAGTCGGTAATTGGGGTAAGAAATGAGGTTTTTAGATTGTTACGGGACTGTTGGACATTACGTAACCCTCGTCCCTTTGACGACGTTACAACACGCTGTCTTATCAACGGCCATAACGGTTATGTTCCATAAGACCAAGGATGGGAAGTAGTCCTAGTAAAACCAGAATGCATGACTTGTTTCTGGACGTATGAATTACGTGTCTTTATTGTCTTTGCTGAACGACTTGTGTGCTAGCTAGAATTATCTTCACACCTATCTTGTATCAAAGTTATTGTGTGCTATATTTCATGCTTTATGTAAAATAAGCGGTATTGTAAGTTTGTAAAATATTGTATAAAAGTTTGAACGCGAAATATTATTACAATCAGTTTTTCATATAGAATTGTAGTAGTTGAATTGTATCTTAGCTACTAAGTATGAACTTAACGGGTAGGTACTACCCGAATTTAAACTTATAAAACGCTAATATGAAGAAAAAGCTTTTATAAATGAGTTCATATTATGCTACGAAATACTATTAACTACTCTTAATATTCTGTATGATTAACTTGTTCCATTTGACTATTTTGAAGGAAATGGCACCGACTACTCGACACACCGTGAATATGAATGAAGAGGAATTCCGTACTTTTCTAGCTTCAAACATAGCCGCAGTACAGGCTGCGCTACATACCAATAATAACCTTGGATCTAGCAGTACAGGAAATCGTGTAGGATGCACCTACAAAGAATTCACTGCCTGCAAACCTTTGGAATTTGATGGAACCGAAGGACCGATCGGATTGAAACGGTGGACCGAGAAGGTCGAATCGGTGTTTGCCATAAGTAAGTGTACTGAAGGGGACAAAGTGAAGTACACTACGCATACCTTCACAGGTTCTGCGTTAACATGGTGGAATACCTATCTAGAGCAAGTGGTACAAGATGATGCGTACGCACTACCGTGGTCAGCATTCAAGCACTTGATGAACGAGAAGTACCATCCCAGAACCGAGGTCAATAAGCTCAAGACAGAACTTAGAGGGTTACGAACCCAAGGATTTGATATTACCACGTACGAAAGACGATTCACAGAATTGTGCCTATTGTGTCCGGGAGCGTTCGAAGATGAGGAAGAGAAGATCGATGAGTTTGTGAAAGGATTACCGGAAAGAATCCAAGAAGATATAAGTTCACACGAGCCCGCCTCCATACAACAGGCATGTAGAATGGCTCACAAACTAGAGAACCAGATTGAAGAAAGAATTAAAGAACAGACTGCTGAAGAGGCCAATGTGAAGCAAGTCAAAAGAAAGTGGGAGGAAAACGGTGATAAGAATCACCAATACAACAACAACAATAATCGCAACAATTATCCCAACAATCGCAACATCAATCGTAACTACAACAAACGGCCCAACAACAACAACAACAACAACAACAGCAACTACAACAATCATCCCAACAACAATAATAACCGCAACAACAACAACAATCAGAAGCAGCTATGCCAAAGGTGTGAAAAGTATCACTCGGGGTTCTGCACTAAATTTTGCAACAAGTGTAAAAGAAATGGTCATAGCGCGGCGAAGTGTGAGGTCTACGGACCAGGGGTTAATAGAACGAAAGGAACAAATGGTGTCGGAACGAGTAATGGCGGAGCAAGTAGTGTCGGAGCAAGTTATGCCAATGTAGTTTGTTATAAATGTGGAAAACCGGGCCACATTATTAGAAATTGCCCGAACCAGGAGAACACGAATGGACAAGGCCGCGGAAGAGTTTTCAATATTAATGCGGCAGAGGCACAGAAAGACCCGGAGCTTGTTACGGGTACGTTTCTTATTGACAATAAATCTGCTTACGTTTTATTTGATTCGGGTGCGGATAGAAGCTATATGAGTAGAGATTTTTGTGCTAAATTAAGTTGTCCATTGACGCCTTTGGATAGTAAGTTTTTACTCGAATTAGCAAATGGTAAATTAATTTCAGCAGATAATATATGTCGGAATCGAGAAATTAAACTGGTTAGCGAAACATTTAAGATTGACTTGATACCAGTAGAGTTAGGGAGTTTTGATGTGATAATCGGTATGGACTGGTTGAAAGAAGTGAAAGCAGAGATTGTTTGTTACAAAAATGCAATTCGCATTATACGAGAAAAAGGAAAACCCTTAATGGTGTACGGAGAAAAGGGCAACACGAAGCTACATATTATTAGTAATTTGAAGGCACAAAAACTAATAAGAAAAGGTTGCTATGCTGTTCTAGCACACGTCGAGAAAGTACAAACTGAAGAAAAGAGCATCAATGATGTTCCCGTCGCAAAAGAATTTCCCGATGTATTTCCGAGAGAATTACCGGGATTACCCCCACATCGATCCGTTGAATTTCAAATAGATCTTGTACCAGGAGCTGCACCAATAGCTCGTGCTCCTTACAGACTCGCACCCAGCGAGATGAAAGAACTGCAAAGCCAATTACAAGAACTCTTAGAGCGTGGTTTCATTCGACCAAGCACATCACCGTGGGGAGCTCCTGTTTTGTTTGTCAAGAAGAAAGATGGTACATTCAGGTTGTGTATCGACTACCGAGAGTTGAACAAACTTACCATCAAGAACCGCTACCCACTACCGAGAATCAACGACTTATTTGATCAACTACAAGGCTCGTCTGTTTATTCAAAGATTGACTTACGTTCCGGGTATCATCAAATGCGGGTGAAAGAAGATGATATTCCAAAGACTGCTTTCAGAACATGTTACGGTCATTACGAGTTTATGGTCATGCCGTTTGGTTTAACTAATGCACCAGCTGTGTTCATGGACCTTATGAACCGAGTGTGTGGACCATACCTTGACAAGTTTGTCATTGTTTTCATTGATGACATACTTATTTACTCAAAGAATGACCAAAAACACGGTGAACATTTGAGAAAGGTGTTAGAAGTATTGAGGAAGGAAGAATTGTACGCTAAGTTTTCAAAGTGTGCATTTTGATTGGAAGAAGTTCAATTCCTCGGTCACATAGTGAACAACGAAGGTATTAAGGTGGATCCAGCAAAGATAGAAACTGTTGAAAAGTGGGAAACCCTGAAAACTCCGAAACACATACGCCAGTTTTTAAGACTAGCTGGTTACTACAGAAGGTTCATCCAAGACTTTTCCAGAATAGCAAAACCCTTGACTGCATTAACGCATACAGGGAAGAAATTTGAATGGAAGGATGAACAAGAGAAATCGTTTCAGTTATTGAAGAAAAAGCTAACTACGACACCTATATTATCATTGCCTGAAGGGAATGATGATTTTGTGATTTATTGTGACGCATCAAAGCAAGGTCTCGGTTGTGTATTAATGCAACGAACGAAGGTGATTGCTTATGCGTCTAGACAATTGAAGATTCACGAGCAAAATTATACGACGCATGATTTGGAATTAAGCGCGGTTGTTTTTGCATTAAAGACTTGGAGGCACTACTTATATGGGGTCAAAAGTATTATATATACCGACCACAAAAGTCTTCAACACATATTTAATCAGAAACAACTGAATATGAGGCAGCGTAGGTGGATTGAATTGTTGAATGATTACGACTTTGAGATTCGTTACCACCCGGGGAAGGAAAATGTGGTAGCCGATGCCTTGAGCAGGAAGGACAGAGAACCCATTCGAGTAAAATCTATGAATATAATGATTCATAATAACCTTACTACTCAAATAAAGGAGGCGCAACAAGGAGTTTTAAAAGAGGGAAATTTAAAGGATGAAATACCCAAAGGATCGGAGAAGCATCTTAATATTCAGGAAGACGGAACCCGGTATAGGGCTGAAAGGATTTGGGTACCAAAATTTGGAGATATGAGAGAAATGGTACTTAGAGAAGCTCATAAAACCAGATACTCAATACATCCTGGAACGGGGAAGATGTATAAGGATCTCAAGAAACATTTTTGGTGGCCGAGTATGAAAGCCGATGTTGCTAAATACGTAGGAGAATGTTTGACGTGTTCTAAGGTCAAAGCTGAGCATCAGAAACCATCAGGTCTACTTCAACAACCCGAAATCCCGGAATGGAAATGGGAAAACATTACCATGGATTTCATCACTAAATTGCCAAGGACTGCAAGTGGTTTTGATACTATTTGGGTAATAGTTGATCGTCTCACCAAATCAGCACACTTCCTGCCAATAAGAGAAGATGACAAGATGGAGAAGTTAGCACGACTGTATTTGAAGGAAGTCGTCTCCAGACATGGAATACCAATCTCTATTATCTCTGATAGGGATGGCAGATTTATTTCAAGATTCTGGCAGACATTACAGCAAGCATTAGGAACTCGTCTAGACATGAGTACTGCCTATCATCCACAAACTGATGGGCAGAGCGAAAGGACGATACAAACGCTTGAAGACATGCTACGAGCATGTGTTATTGATTTCGGAAACAGTTGGGATCGACATCTACCATTAGCAGAATTTTCCTACAACAACAGCTACCATTCAAGCATTGAGATGGCGCCGTTTGAAGCACTTTATGGTAGAAAGTGCAGGTCTCCAATTTGTTGGAGTGAAGTGGGGGATAGACAGATTACGGGTCCGGAGATTATACAAGAAACTACCGAGAAGATCATCCAAATTCAACAACGGTTGAAAACCGCCCAAAGTTGACAAAAGAGCTACGCTGACATTAAAAGAAAAGATATAGAATTTCAAATTGGAGAGATGGTCATGCTTAAAGTTGCACCTTGGAAAGGCGTTGTTCGATTTGGTAAACGAGGGAAATTAAATCCAAGGTATATTGGACCATTCAAGATTATTGATCGTGTCGGACCAGTAGCTTACCGACTTGAGTTACCTCAACAACTCGCGGCTGTACATAACACTTTCCACGTCTCAAATTTGAAGAAATGTTTTGCTAAAGAAGATCTCACTATTCCGTTAGATGAAATCCAAATCAACGAAAAACTTCAATTCATCGAAGAACCCGTCGAAATAATGGATCGTGAGGTTAAAAGACTTAAGCAAAACAAGATACCAATTGTTAAGGTTATATGGAATGCTCGTAGAGGACCCAAGTTCACCTGGGAGCGTGAAGATCAGATGAAGAAGAAATACCCGCATCTCTTTCCGGAAGATTCGTCAACACCTTCAACAGCTTAAAATTTCGGGACGAAATTTATTTAACGGGTAGGTACTGTAGTGACCCGAACTTTTCCATGTTTATATATATTAATTGAGATTGATATTTACATGATTAAATGTTTCCAACATATTAAGCAATCAAACTTGTTAAGACTTGATTAATTGAAATAGGTTTCATATAGACAATTGACTACCCAAGTTGACCGGTGATTCACGAACGTTAAAACTTGTAATAACTATATGATGACATATATATGGTTATATATATAGTTAACATGATATTATGATAAGTAAACATATCATTAAGTGTATTAACAATGAACTACATATGTAAAAACAAGACTACTAAGTTAATGATTTTGAAACGAGACATATATGTAACGATTATCGTTGTAACGACATTTAATGTATATATATCATATTAAGAGATATTAGTACATCATAATATCATGATAATATAATAATTTAAAATCTCTTTTGATATTATAAACATTGGGTTAACAATATTTAACAAGATCGTTAACCTAAAGGTTTCAAAACAACATTTACATGTAACGACTAACGATGACTTAACGACCCAGTTAAAATGTATATACATGTAGTGTTTTAATATGTATTCATACACTTTTGAAAGACTTCAAGACACTTATCAAAATACTTCTACTTAACAAAAATGCTTACAATTACATCCTCGTTCAGTTTCATCAACAATTCTACTCGTATGCACCCGTATTCGTACTCGTACAATACACAGCTTTTAGATGTATGTACTATTGGTATATACACTCCAATGATCAGCTCTTAGCAGCCCATGTGAGTCACCTAACACATGTGGGAACCATCATTTGGCAACTAGCATGAAATATCTCATAAAATTACAAAAATATGAGTAATCATTCATGACTTATTTACATGAAAACAAAATTACATATCCTTTATATCTAATCCATACACCAACGACCAAAAACACCTACAAACACTTTCATTCTTCAATTTTCTTCATCTAATTGATCTCTCTCAAGTTCTATCTTCAAGTTCTAAGTGTTCTTCATAAATTCCAAAAGTTCTAGTTTCATAAAATCAAGAATACTTTCAAGTTTGCTAGCTCACTTCCAATCTTGTAAGGTGATCATCCAACCTCAAGAAATCTTTGTTTCTTACAGTAGGTTATCATTCTAATACAAGGTAATAATCATATTCAAACTTTGGTTCAATTTCTATAACTATAACAATCTTATTTCAAGTGATGATCTTACTTGAACTTGTTTTCGTGTCATGATTCTGCTTCAAGAACTTCGAGCCATCCAAGGATCCATTGAAGCTAGATCTATTTTTCTCTTTTCCAGTAGGTTTATCCAAGGAACTTAAGGTAGTAATGATGTTCATAACATCATTCAATTCATACATATAAAGCTATCTTATTCGAAGGTTTAAACTTGTAATCACTAGAACATAGTTTAGTTAATTCTAAACTTGTTCGCAAACAAAAGTTAATCCTTCTAACTTGACTTTTAAAATCAACTAAACACATGTTCTATATCTGTATGATATGCTAACTTAATGATTTAAAACCTGGAAACACGAAAAACAACGTAAAACCGGATTTACGCCGTCGTAGTAACACCGCGGGCTGTTTTGGGTTAGTTAATTAAAAACTATGATAAACTTTGATTTAAAAGTTGCTATTCTGAGAAAATGATTTTTATTATGAACATGAAACTATATCCAAAAATTATGGTTAAACTCAAAGTGGAAGTATGTTTTCTAAAATGGTCATCTAGACGTCGTTCTTTCGACTGAAATGACTACCTTTACAAAAACGACTTGTAACTTATTTTTCCGACTATAAACCTATACTTTTTCTGTTTAGATTCATAAAATAGAGTTCAATATGAAACCATAGCAATTTGATTCACTCAAAACGGATTTAAAATGAAGAAGTTATGGGTAAAACAAGATTGGATAATTTTTCTCATTTTAGCTACGTGAAAATTGGTAACAAATCTATTCCAACCATAACTTAATCAACTTGTATTGTATATTATGTAATCTTGAGATACCATAGACACGTATACAATGTTTCAACCTATCATGTCGACACATCTATATATATTTCGGAACAACCATATACACTCTATATGTGAATGTTGGAGTTAGCTATACAGGGTTGAGGTTGATTCCAAAATATATATAGTTTGAGTTGTGATCAATACTGAGATACGTATACTCTGGGTCGTGGATTGATTCAAGATAATATTTATCGATTTATTTCTGTACATCTAACTGTGGACAACTAGTTGTAGGTTACTAACGAGGACAGCTGACTTAATAAACTTAAAACATCAAAATATATTAAAAGTGTTGTAAATATATTTTGAACATACTTTGATATATATGTATATATTGTTATAGGTTCGTGAATCAACCAGTGGCCAAGTCTTACTTCCCGACGAAGTAAAAATCTGTGAAAGTGAGTTATAGTCCCACTTTTAAAATCTAATATTTTTGGGATGAGAATATATGCAGGTTTTATAAATGATTTACAAAATAGACACAAGTACGTGAAACTACATTCTATGGTTGAATTATTGAAATCGAATATGCCCCTTTTTATTAAGTCTGGTAATCTAAGAATTAGGGAACAGACACCCTAATTGACGCGAATCCTAAAGATAGATCTATTGGGCCTAACAAACCCCATCCAAAGTACCGGATGCTTTAGTACTTCGAAATTTATATCATATCCGAAGGGTGTCCCGGAATGATGGGGATATTCTTAAATATGCATCTTGTTAATGTCGGTTACCAGGTGTTCACCATATGAATGATTTTTATCTCTATGTATGGGATGTGTATTGAAATATGAAATCTTGTGGTCTATTATTATGATTTGATATATATAGGTTAAACCTATAACTCACCAACATTTTTGTTGACGTTTTAAGCATGTTTATTCTCAGGTGATTATTAAGAGCTTCCGCTGTCGCATACTTAAATAAGGACGAGATTTGGAGTCCATGCTTGTATGGTATTGTGTAAAAACTGCATTCAAGAAACTTATTTTGTTGTAACATATTTGTATTGTAAACCATTATGTAATGGTCGTGTGTAAACAGGATATTTTAGATTATCATTATTTGATAATCTACGTAAAGCTTTTTAAACCTTTATTGATGAAATAAAGGTTATGGTTTGTTTTAAAATGAATGCAGTCTTTGAAAAACGTCTCATATAGAGGTCAAAACCTCGCAACGAAATCAATTAATATGGAACGTTTTTAATCAATAAGAACGGGACATTTCAGTTGGTATCCGAGCGTTGGTCTTAGAGAACCAGAATTTTGCATTAGTGTGTCTTATCGAGTTGGTTAGGATGCATTAGTGAGTCTGGACTTCGACCATGTTTACTTGAAAAATGATTGCTTAACAAATTTTGTTGGAAACTATATATTTTTAACATGTGAATATTATGTGATATATTAATCTCTTAACGCGTTTGATATTATGTGATAGATGTCTACATCTAGAACAAGTCCCATTGACTCACCTAATAATAATTAAGAGTCAAATGTAAATTGGAATGATTCGTGGACTGATTCACAAGTTCCCGAAGAGGAACCGGAAGAAGAGTCGGAACCGGAAGAAGAATCGGAACCGGAAGAAGAATCGGAACCGGAAGAAGAAATAGAACCGGTGGGGGAAATAATAAAACGGTTAAGTAAAAGAGAATCCTCAACCAACCGACCAAGGTTAATTATGGTCAATGGTGTTTCCGCCAAAGAAGCAAAATATTGGGAGGATTACCAATTCTCCGATGAATCGGATTCCGACGAGAATTCCGATGATGTTATAGAAATTACCCCAACTGAATTTAAAAAGGCAAAAGAAAATAATAAGGGAAAGGGCATAAAAATAGAGAAATCTAATTCCAACCCCGATGAACTTTATATGTATCGTCGACCCCCGAAGTCCTTAAGTTGTAACAATGACCCGGGAACCTCTAAACCACCAGGTTTTTCTAAACCAATGTGGACAACGACGGCTCGTATTAGGGGAACATCATATATCCCTAGAAACTTGGCAAAACGAACCAAAACCGAAGAAGAAGAAACGAACGAGTCGGAATAAGATAGTTGTATTCGTGTGGTGTAATATATGTAATATAGTGTGCTTATGCTTTATGATATATGTAAAAATTGCTTGTATTAATAAGTATTTTTTTATGAATCTAACTCTTGTCTATTTTACAGTTTAAAAACACAAAATGGATAGACAACCCAATATTTTAAGAGACCTACCCGGAGACATGATTGATGAAATCTTGTCTAGAGTCGGCCAGAATTCCTCGGCACAACTATTTAAGGCGAGATCAGTTTGTAAGACATTCGAAGAACGTTCCAAGAATGTCTTGGTTTATAAGAGACTTTCGTTTGAAAGATGGGGGATATCACATTGGGAAACCCATAAGTTACGATGTGTTTACTTTGACGCATATATTGCAGGGAACCCAAATGCTATTTGAACCTTATTAGTTGCATGAAGGCACAGATAGTCATGAGGAAAGGGCGTTTTGCTATTCTGGAGCATGTGAAGAAGTTAGAAACCGAGGAGAAGAGTGTTGATGATGTGCGGATTGTGAACGAATTTTCCGACGTATTTCCAGAAGAATTGCCTGGATTACTGCCGCGGCGATCAGTAGAGTTCCAGATCGATCTAGTGCCAGGAGCTGCACCCGTAGCTCGCGCACCTTATCGATTAGCACCTTCTGAACTGCAAGAGTTGCAGAGTCAACTACAAGAATTGTTAGACCGTAGATTTATCCAAAAAAGCTCTTCACCTTGGGGCGCTCCTATTTTGTTTGTGAAGAAGGACGGATCTTTCCGCATGTGTATCGACTACCGCAAACTCAACAAATTGACGATTAAGAATCGGTATCCCCTTCCCAGATTTGACGATTTTTTCAATTAGCTGCAAGGATCAAGCATTTACTCTAAGATCGATTTGCGATCCGGTTATCACCAGTCGAGGGTGAAGGAGAGCGATGTGATGAAGACTGCGTTCAGAACCCGTTATGGTCATTATGAGTTTCTCGTGATGCCATTCGGTTTAACCAACGCACATGTTGTATTTATGGATCTCGTGAATCGAGTATGCAAACCATACCTGGACAAGTTCGTTATCGTCTTCATAGATGATATCCTCATCTACTCCAAAAATGAAGAAGAACATGAACAACATCTTCGACTAGTGTTGGAACTTTTGAGACAAGAGCAACTTTATGCCAAATTCTCCAAGTGTGAGTTTTGGTTGAAGGAAGTCCAATTTCTGGGTCATATTGCGAGCTACCAGGGTATCAAAGTTGATCCCGCAAAGATCGAAGCTATCAGCAAGGGAGAAACTCCCACTACTCCTACTCATATCCGCCGATTTTTAGGCCTCGCTGGGTATTACCGAAGATTCATTGAAGGTTTCTCTCTGATTGCACCCCCATTAACCGCACTGACTCACAAAGGGAAGAAATTTGTTTGGGAAACCGAGCAAGAGTCAGCATTTCAAACCTTGAAGCAGAAGTTGACCACCGCACCTATCATATCTCTTCCCGAAGGCAGTGATGATTTTGCTGTTTATTACGATGCCTCAAAAAATGGTTTTGGGTGTATACTAATGCAACGAATGAAAGTTATTGCTTATGCCTCTCGACAACTGAAGATTCACGAGCGAAACTACACAACGCACGATCTTGAACTTTGAGCTGTTGTCTTCACACTCAAACTATGGAGACACTATCTTTATGGAACCAAGAGTACTATCTTCACCGATCACAAAAGCCTCCAACACATTTTCGATCAGAAACAACTGAATATGAGACAACGACGGTGGATCGAAACATTGAACGACTATGATTGTGAACTACGTTATCATCCTGGAAATGCAAATGTTGTAGCCGATGCCTTGAGCCGAAAAGAGAGAATGGTACCACTTCGTGTTTGTGCCTTGAACATCACCATTCAAATGAATCTCAATAACCAGATCCGCGTTGCTCAAGATGATGCCCTCAAGGAGGAGAATATTTCTCAAGAGCACTTGAACATTCTCGTTTCTCGATTTGAGGTCAAGGAGACTGGACTCCGATACTTTGCCGGAAGAATTTGAGTACCTAGTTATGGGGATCTACGGAGCCTTATTCTAGAAGAAGCCCACAAGTCAAGGTATTCGATTCATCCAGGAGCTGGTAAGATGTACCATGACCTCAAGGTTCAATATTGGTAGTCGAACCTCAAAAGGGATGTTGCAGCTTATGTTGAAAAGTGTTTGACTTGTTCCAAGATCAAAGCCGAACATCAGAAGCCGTCTAGATTACTCCAACAACCCGAAATCCCACAATGGAAGTGGGAAGGAATAACAATGGATTTCATCACGAAACTACCGAAGACGGTAGGTGATACCATCTGGGTTATCGTTGAACGTCTTACCAAATCTGCACACTTCCTAGCCATGAAGGAAACTGATACGATAGAGAAACTGGCGCAATATACATAAAGGAAGTTGTATCTCGCCACGGTGTACCCTTATCGATTATCTCAGATCGCGATACCCGTTTTGCTTCTAGGTTTTGGCGTTCTTTACAAGAAGCCTTGGGAACACGTCTCGACATGAGTACCGCATATCACCCGCAGACCGACGGACAAAGCGAACGCACAATCCAAACCCTGGAGGACATGCTACGAGCATGTGTTATCGATTTCGAAAAGGCTTGGGAAAAGCATTTGCCGCTAGCCGAATTTTCTTACAACAACAGCTATCATGCAAGCATTAATGCCGCACCTTTCGAAGCGTTGTATGGCCGCAAGTGTTGTTCTCCTATTTGTTGGGCCGAGGTAGGTGAAAAGCAACTCACCGGTCCCGAACTCGTTCATGAAACAACCGAGAAGATTGTCCAAATTCAAGCGAGACTCAAGACGGCCCTTAATCGTCAAAAGAGTTATGCCTACCTTAAACGTGGAGATCATGAATTCCAAATCGACGACCGCGTTATGTTGAAAGTCGCACCTTGGAAAGGTGTAATCCGTTTCGGAAAGCGTGGGAAGTTGAATTCGCGATATATTGGTCCTTTCGAGATCTTAGAGCGTATAGGACCCGTTGCTTACCGTTTGGATCTCCCGACTTAGTTGAGCGCTGTTCATCCTACTTTTCACGTGTCGAATCTGAAGAAGTGTCTTGCGGAACCAGAACTTGTCATACCACTTGAGGAGCTTACGATTGATGACAAACTCCATTTTGTGGAAGAACCTGTCGAAATTATGGACCGTGAGGTCAAGACCTTGAAACGCAACAAGATTCCGATCGTCCGAGTCCGATGGAATGCTCATGTTCTTCTTCACTTTTGGAATAGATTAGGATATCATCTATGAAGACGATAACGAACTTGTCCAGGTATGGTTTGCATACTTGATTCATGAGATCCATGAATACAGCAGGTGCGTTGATTAAACCGAATGGCATCACGAGAAACTCATAATAACCATAACGGGTTCTGAACGCAGTCTTCATCACATCGCTCTCCTTCACCCTCAACTGGTGATAACTGGATTGCAAATTGATCTTAGAGTAAACGCTTAATCCTTGCAGCTGATCGAAAAGATCGTCAATTCTGGGAAGGGGATACCGATTCTTAATCGTCAATTTGTTCAGTTCACGATAATCGATACACATGCAGAAAGATCCATCCTTCTTCTTCACAAACAAAATAGGTGCACCCCAAGGCGAAGACCTTGGTTGAATAAATCCACGGTCTAACAATTCTTGTAGTTGACTCTACAGCTCTTGCAATTCGAAAGGTGCTAGTCGATAAGGTGCGCGAGCTACGGGTGCAGCTCCTTGCACTAGATCTATCTGGAACTCTACTGATCGCGGCAGCGGTAATCCAGGAAATTCTTCTGGAAAGTGAAATGTCCCGTTCTTATTGATTAAAAACGTTCCATATTAATTGATTTCGTTGCGAGGTTTTGACCTCTATATGAGACGTTTTTCAAAGACTGCATTCATTTTTAAACAAACCATAACCTTTATTTCATCAATAAAGGTTTAAAAAGCGTTACGTAGATTATCAAATAATGATAATCTAAAATATCCTGTTTACACACGACCATTACATAATGGTTTACAATACAAATATGTTACAACAAAATAAGTTTCTTGAATGCAGTTTTTACACAATATCATACAATCATGGACTCCAAATCTTGTCCTTATTTAAGTATGCGACAGCGGAAGCTCTTAATAATCACCTGAGAATAAACATGCTTAAAACGTCAACAAAAATGTTGGTGAGTTATAGGTTTAACCTATATATATCAAATCGTAACAATAGACCACAAGATTTCATATTTCAATACACATCCCATACATAGAGATAAAAATCATTCATATGGTGAACACCTGGTAACCGACAATAACAAGATGCATATATAAGAATATCCCCATCATTCCGGGACACCCTTCGGATATGATATAAATTTCGAAGTACTAAAGCATCCGGTACTTTGGATGGGGTTTGTTAGGCCCAATAGATCTATCTTTAGGATTCGCGTCAATTAGGGTGTCTGTTCCCTAATTCTTAGATTACCAGACTTAATAAAAAGGGGCATATTCGATTTCGATAATTCAACCATAGAATGTAGTTTCACGTACTTGTGTCTATTTTGTAAATCATTTATAAAACCTGCATGTATTCTCATCCCAAAAATATTAGATTTTAAAAGTGGGACTATAACTCACTTTCACAGATTTTTACTTCGTCGGGAAGTAAGACTTGGCCACTGGTTGATTCACGAACCTATAACAATATATACATATATATCAAAGTATGTTCAAAATATATTTACAACACTTTTAATATATTTTGATGTTTTAAGTTTATTAAGTCAGCTGTCCTCGTTAGTAACCTACAACTAGTTGTCCACAGTTAGATGTACAGAAATAAATCGATAAATATTATCTTGAATCAATCCACGACCCAGTGTATACGTATCTCAGTATTGATCACAACTCAAACTATATATATTTTGGAATCAACCTCAACCCTGTATAGCTAACTCCAACATTCACATATAGAGTGTCTATGGTTGTTCCGAAATATATATAGATGTGTCGACATGATAGGTCGAAACATTGTATACGTGTCTATGGTATCTCAAGATTACATAATATATAATACAAGTTGATTAAGTTATGGTTGGAATAGATTTGTTACCAATTTTCACGTAGCTAAAATGAGAAAAATTATCCAATCTTGTTTTACCCATAACTTCTTCATTTTAAATCCGTTTTGAGTGAATCAAATTGCTATGGTTTCATATTGAACTCTATTTTATGAATCTAAACAAAAAAAGTATAGGTTTCTAGTCGGAAAAATAAGTTACAAGTCGTTTTTGTAAAGGTAGTCATTTCAGTCGAAAGAACGACGTCTAGATGACCATTTTAGAAAACATACTTCCACTTTGAGTTTAACCATAATTTTTGGATATAGTTTCATGTTCATAATAAAAATCATTTTCTCAGAATAACAACTTTTAAATCAAAGTTTATCATAGTTTTTAATTAACTAACCCAAAACAGCCCGCGGTGTTACTACGACGGCGTAAATCCGGTTTTACGGTGTTTTTCGTGTTTCCAGGTTTTAAATCATTAAGTTAGCATATCATATAGATATAGAACATGTGTTTAGTTGATTTTAAAAGTCAAGTTAGAAGGATTAACTTTTGTTTGCGAACAAGTTTAGAATTAACTAAACTATGTTCTAGTGATTACAAGTTTAAACCTTCGAATAAGATAGCTTTATATGTATGAATCGAATGATGTTATGAACATCATTACTACCTTAAGTTCCTTGGATGAACCTACTGGAAAAGAGAAAAATGGATCTAGCTTCAATGGATCCTTGGATGGCTCAAAGTTCTTGAAGCAAAATCATGACACGAAAACAAGTTCAAGTAAGATCATCACTTGAAATAAGATTGTTATAGTTATAGAAATTGAACCAAAGTTTGAATATGATTATTACCTTGTATTAGAATGATAACCTACTGTAAGAAACAAAGATTTCTTGAGGTTGGATGATCACCTTACAAGATTGGAAGTGAGCTAGCAAACTTGAAAGTATTCTTGATTTTATGAAACAAGAACTTTTGGAATTTATGAAGAACACTTAGAACTTGAAGATAGAACTTGAGAGAGTTCAATTAGATGAAGAAAATTGAAGAATGAAAGTGTTTGTAGGTGTTTTTGGTCGTTGGTGTATGGATTAGATATAAAGGATATGTAATTTTGTTTTCATGTAAATAAGTCATGAATGATTACTCATATTTTTGTAATCTTATGAGATATTTCATGCTAGTTGCCAAATGATGGTTCCCACATGTGTTAGGTGACTCACATGGGCTGCTAAGAGCTGATCATTGGAGTGTATATACCAATAGTACATACATCTAAAAGCTGTGTATTGTACGAGTACGAATACGGGTGCATACGAGTAGAATTGTTGATGAAACTGAACGAGAATGTAATTGTAAGCATTTTTGTTAAGTAGAAGTATTTTGATAAGTGTATTGAAGTCTTTCAAAAGTGTATAAATACATATTAAAACACTACATGTATATACATTTTAACTGAGTCGTTAAGTCATCGTTAGTCGTTACATGTAAGTGTTGTTTTGAAACCTTTAGGTTAACGATCTTGTTAAATGTTGGTAACCCAATGTTTATAATAACAAAAGAGATTTTAAATTATTATATTATCATGATATTATGATGTACGAATATCTCTTAATATGATATATATACATTAAATGTCGTTACAACGATAAACGTTACATATATGTCTCGATTCAAAATCATTAAGTTAGTAGTCTTGTTTTTACATATGTAGTTCATTGTTAATATAATTAATGATATGTTTACTTATCATAATATCTTGTTAACTATATATATAACCATATATATGTCATCATATAGTTTTTTTACAAGTTTTAACGTTCGTGAATCACCGGTCAACTTGGGTGGTCAATTGTCTATATGAAACCTATTTCAATTAATCAAGTCTTAACAAGTTTGATTGCTTAACATGTTTGAAACATTTAATCATGTAAACATCAATCTCAATTAATATATATAAACATGGAAAAGTTCGGGTCACTACAGTACCTACCCGTTAAATAAATTTTGTCCCGAAATTTTAAGCTGTTGAAGGTGCTGACGAATCTTCTGGAAATAGATGCGGGTATTTCTTCTTCATCTGATCTTCACGCTCCCAGGTGAACTCGGGTCCTCTACGAGCATTCCATCGAACCTTAACAATTGGTATCTTGTTTTGCTTAAGTCTTTTAACCTCACGATCCATTATTTCGACGGGTTCTTCGATGAATTGGAGTTTTTCGTTGATTTGGATTTCATCTAACGGAATAGTGAGATCTTCTTTAGCAAAACATTTCTTCAAATTCGAGACGTGGAAAGTGTTATGTACAGCCGCGAGTTGTTGAGGTAACTCAAGTCGGTAAGCTACTGGTCCGACACGATCAATAATCTTGAATGGTCCAATATACCTTGGATTTAATTTCCCTCGTTTACCAAATCGAACAACGCCTTTCCAAGGTGAAACTTTAAGCATGACCATCTCTCCAATTTCAAATTCTATATCTTTTCTTTTAATGTCAGCGTAGCTCTTTTGTCGACTTTGGGCGGTTTTCAACCGTTGTTGAATTTGGATGATCTTCTCGGTAGTTTCTTGTATAATCTCCGGACCCGTAATCTGTCTATCCCCCACCTCACTCCAACAAATCGGAGACCTGCACTTTCTACCATAAAGTGCTTCAAACGGCGCCATCTCAATGCTTGAATGGTAGCTGTTGTTGTAGGAAAATTCTGCTAACGGTAGATGTCGATCCCAACTGTTTCCGAAATCAATAACACATGCTCGTAGCATGTCTTCAAGCGTTTGTATCGTCCTTTCGCTCTGCCCATCAGTTTGTGGATGATAGGCAGTACTCATGTCTAGACGAGTTCCTAATGCTTGCTGTAATGTCTGCCAGAATCTTGAAATAAATCTGCCATCCCTATCAGAGATAATAGAGATTGGTATTCCATGTCTGGAGATGACTTCCTTCAAATACAGTCGTGCTAACTTCTCCATCTTGTCATCTTCTCTTATTGGTAGGAAGTGTGCTGATTTGGTGAGACGATCAACTATTACCCAAATAGTATCAAAACCACTTGCAGTCCTTGGCAATTTAGTGATGAAATCCATGGTAATGTTTTCCCATTTCCATTCTGGGATTTCGGGTTGTTGAAGTAGACCTGATGGTTTCTGATGCTCAGCTTTGACCTTAGAACACGTCAAACATTCTCCTACGTATTTAGCAACATCGGCTTTCATACCCGGCCACCAAAAATGTTTCTTGAGATCCTTGTACATCTTCCCCGTTCCAGGATGTATTGAGTATCTGGTTTTATGAGCTTCTCTAAGTACCATTTCTCTCATATCTCCAAATTTTGGTACCCAAATCCTTTCAGCCCTATACCGGGTTCCGTCTTCCCGAATATTAAGATGCTTCTCCGATCCTTTGGGTATTTCATCCTTTAAATTTCCCTCTTTTAAAACTCCTTGTTGCGCCTCCTTTATTTGAGTAGTAATGTTATTATGAATCATTATATTCATAGATTTTACTCGAATGGGTTCTCTATCCTTCCTGCTCAAGGCATCGGCTACCACATTTGCCTTCCCCGGGTGGTAACGAATCTCAAAATCGTAATCATTCAATAATTCAATCCACCTACGCTGCCTCATATTCAGTTGTTTGTGATTAAATATATGTTGAAGACTTTTGTGGTCGGTATATATAATACTTTTGACCCCATATAAGTAGTGCCTCCAAGTCTTTAATGCAAAAACAACCGCGCCTAATTCCAAATCATGCGTCGTATAATTTTGTTCGTGAATCTTCAATTGTCTAGACGCATAAGCAATCACCTTCGTTCGTTGCATTAATACACAACCGAGACCTTGCTTTGATGCGTCACAATAAATCACAAAATCATCATTCCCTTCAGGCAATGACAATATAGGTGCCGTAGTTAGCTTTTTCTTCAATAACTGAAACGCTTTCTCTTGTTCATCATTCCATTCAAATTTCTTCCCTTTATGCGTTAATGCAGTCAAGGGTTTTGCTATTCTGGAAAAGTCTTGGATGAACCTTCTGTAGTAACCAGCTAGTCCTAAAAACTGGCGTATGTGTTTCGGAGTTTTTGGGGTTTCCCACTTTTCAACAGTTTCTATCTTTGCCGGATCCACCTTAATACCTTCTTTGTTCACTATGTGACCGAGGAATTGAACTTCTTCCAACCAAAATGCACACTTTGAAAACTTAGCGTACAATTCTTCCTTCCTCAATACTTCTAACACCTTTCTCAAATGTTCACCGTGTTCTTGGTCATTCTTTGAGTAAATAAGTATGTCATCAATGAAAACAATGACAAACTTGTCAAGGTATGGTCCACACACTCGGTTCATAAGGTCCATGAACACAGCTGGTGCATTAGTTAAACCAAACGGCATGACCATAAACTCGTAATGACCGTAACGTGTTCTGAAAGCAGTCTTTGGAATATCATCTTCTTTCACCCGCATTTGATGATACCCGGAACGTAAGTCAATCTTTGAATAAACAGACGAGCCTTGTAGTTGATCAAATAAGTCGTCGATTCTCGGTAGTGGGTAGCGGTTCTTGATGGTAAGTTTGTTCAACTCTCGGTAGTCGATACACAACCTGAATGTACCATCTTTCTTCTTGACAAACAAAACAGGAGCTCCCCACGGTGATGTGCTTGGTCGAATGAAAACACGCTCTAAAAGTTCTTGTAATTGGCTTTGCAGTTCTTTCATCTCGCTGGGTGCGAGTCTGTAAGGAGCACGAGCTATTGGTGCAGCTCCTGGTACAAGATCTATTTGAAATTCAACGGATCGATGTGGGGGTAATCCCGGTAATTCTTTCGGAAATACATCGGGAAATTCTTTTGCAATGGGAACATCATTGATGCTCTTTTCTTCAGTTTGTACTTTCTCGACGTGTGCTAGAACAGCATAGCAACCTTTTCTTATTAGTTTTTGTGCCTTCAAATTACTAATAAGATGTAGCTTCGTGTTGCCCTTTTCTCCGTACACCATTAAGGGTTTTCCTTTTTCTCGTATAATGCGAATTGCATTTTTGTAACAAACGATCTCCGCTTTCACTTCTTTCAACCAGTCCATACCGATTATCACATCAAAACTCCCTAACTCTACTGGTATCAAATCAATCTTAAATGTTTCGCTAACCAGTTTAATTTCTCGATTCCGACATATATTATCTGCTGAAATTAATTTACCATTTGCTAATTCGAGTAAAAATTTACTATCCAAAGGCGTCAATGGACAACTTAATTTAGCACAAAAATCTCTACTCATATAGCTTCTATCCGCACCCGAATCAAATAAAACGTAAGCAGATTTATTGTCAATAAGAAACGTACCCGTAACAAGCTCCGGGTCTTCCTGTGCCTCTACTGCATTAATATTGAAAACTCTTCCACGGCCTTGTCCATTCGTGTTCTCCTGGTTCGGGCAATTTCTAATAATGTGGCCTGGTTTTCCACATTTATAACAAACTACATTGGCATAACTTGCTCCGACACTACTTGCTCCGCCATTACTCGTTCCGACACCATTTGTTCCTTTCGTTCTATTAACCCCTGGTCCGTAGACCTCACACTTCGCCGCGCTATGACCATTTCTTTTACACTTGTTGCAAAATTTGGTGCAGAACCCCGAGTGATTCTTTTCACACCTTTGGCATAGTTGCTTCTGATTGTTGTTGTTGTTGCGGTTATTATTGTTGTTGGGATGATTGTTGTAGTTGCTGTTGTTGTTGTTGTTGTTGTTGTTGTTGGGCCGTTTGTTGTAGTTGCGATTGATGTTGCGATTGTTGGGATAATTGTTGCGATTATTGTTGTAATTGCTGTTGTTGTTTTGGTGATTCTTATCACCGTTTTCCTCCCACTTTCTTTTGACTTGCTTCACATTGGCCTCTTCAGCAGTCTGTTCTTTAATTCTTTCTTCAATCTGGTTCACTAGTTTGTGAGCCATTCTACATGCCTGTTGTATGGAGGCGGGCTCGTGTGAACTTATATCTTCTTGGATTCTTTCCGGTAATCCTTTCACAAACGCGTCGATCTTCTCTTCCTCATCTTCGAATGCTCCCGGACACAATAGGCACAATTCTGTGAATCGTCTTTCGTACGTGGTAATATCAAATCCTTGGGTTCGTAACCCTCTAAGTTCTGTCTTGAGCTTATTGACCTCGGTTCTGGGACGGTACTTCTCGTTCATCAAGTGCTTGAATGCTGACCACGGTAGTGCGTACGCATCATCTTGTCCCACTTGCTCTAGATAGGTATTCCACCATGTTAACGCAGAACCTGTGAAGGTATGCGTAGCGTACTTCACTTTGTCCTCTTCAGTACACTTACTTATGGAAAACACCGATTCAACCTTCTCGGTCCACCGTTTCAATCCGATCGGTCCTTCGGTTCCATCAAATTCCAAAGGTTTGCAGGCAGTGAATTCTTTGTAGGTGCATCCTACACGATTTCCTGTACTGCTAGATCCAAGGTTATTGTTGGTATGTAGCGCAGCCTGTACTGCGGCTATGTTTGAAGCTAGAAAAGTACGGAATTCCTCTTCATTCATATTCACGGTGTGTCGAGTAGTCGGTGCCATTTCCTTCAAAATAGTTAAATGGAACAAGTTAATCATACAGAATATTAAGAGTAGTTAATAGTATTTCGTAGCATAATATGAACTCATTTATAAAAGCTTTTTCTTCATATTAGCGTTTTATAAGTTTAAATTCGGGTAGTACCTACCCGTTAAGTTCATACTTAGTAGCTAATATACAATTCAACTACTACAATTCTATATGAAAAACTGATTATAATAATATTTCGCGTTCAAACTTTTATACAATATTTTACAAACTTACAATACCGCTTATTTTACATAAAGCATGAAATATAGCACACAATAACTTTGATACAAGATAGTTGTGAAGACAATTCTAGCTAGTACACAAGTCGTTCAGCAAAGGCAATAAAGACACGTAATTCATACGTCCAGAAACAAGTCATGCATTCTGGTTTTACTAGGACTACTTCCCATCCTTGGTCTTGTGCAACATAACCGTTATGGCCGTTGATAAGACAGCGTGTTGTAACGTCATCAAAGGGACGAGGGTTACGTAATGTCCAACAGTCCCGTAATAATCTAAAAACCTCATTTCTTACCCCAATTACCGACTCCGTCACTTGTGGAAACGTTTTGTTTAATAGTTGTAGCCCGATGTTCTTGTTCTCACTTTGGTGAGAAGCGAACATTACTAATCCGTAAGCATAACATGCTTCTTTATGTTGCATGTTAGCCGCTTTTTCTAAATCACGAAGTCCAATATTCGGATATATTGAGTCAAAATAATTTCTTAACCCGTTGCGTAAAATAGCATTTGGGTTCCCCGCAATATATGCGTCAAAGTAAACACATCGTAACTTATGGGTTTCCCAATGTGATATCCCCCATCTTTCAAACGAAAGTCTCTTATAAACCAAGACATTCTTGGAACGTTCTTCGAATGTCTTACAAACTAATCTCGCCTTAAATAGTTGTGCCGAAGAATTCTGGCCGACTCTAGACAAGATTTCATCAATCATGTCTCCGGGTAGGTCTCTTAAAATATTGGGTTGTCTATCCATTTTGTGTTTTTAAACTGTAAAATAGACAAGAGTTAGATTCATAAAAAAAAATACGTATTAATACAAGCAATTTTTACATATATCATAAAGCATAAGAACACTATATTCCATATATTACACCACACGAATACAACTATCTTATTCCGACTCGCTCGTTTCTTCTTCTTCGGTTTTGGTTCGTTTTGCCAAGTTTCTAGGGATATATGATGTTCCCCTAATACGAGCCGTCGTTGTCCACATTGGTTTAGAAAAACCTGGTGGTTTAGAGGTTCCCGGGTCATTGTTACAACTTAAGGACTTCGGGGGTTGACGATACATATAAAGTTCATCGGGGTTGGAATTAGATTTCTCTATTTTTATGCCCTTTCCCTTATTATTTTCTTTTGCCTTTTTAAATTCAGTTGGGGTAATTTCTATAACATCATCGGAATTCTCGTCTGAATCCGATTCATCGGAGAATTGGTAATCCTCCCAATATTTTGCTTCCTTGGCGGAAACACCATTGACCATAATTAACTTTGGTCGGTTGGTTGAGGATTTTCTTTTACTTAACCGTTTTATTATTTCCCCCACCGGTTCTATTTCTTCATCCGGTTCCGATTCTTCTTCCGGTTCCGATTCTTCTTCCGGTTCCGACTCTTCTTCCGGTTCATCTTCGGGAACTTGTGAATCAGTCCACAAATCATTCCAATTTACATTTGACTCTTCATTATTATTAGGTGAGTCAATGGGACTTGTTCTAGAGGTAGACATCTATCACATAATATCAAACACGTTAAGAGATTAATATATCACATAATATTAATATGTTAAAAATATATAGTTTCCAACAAAAATGTTAAGCAATCCTTTTTAAAGAAAACACGGTCGAAGTCCAGACTTACTAATGCATCCTAACAAACTCGATAAGACACACTAATGCAAATTTTCTGGTTCTCTAAGACCAACGCTCGGATACCAACTGAAATGTCCCGTTCTTATTGATTAAAAACGTTCCATATTAATTGATTTCGTTGCGAGGTTTTGACCTCTATATGAGACGTTTTTCAAAGACTGCATTCATTTTTAAACAAACCATAACCTTTATTTCATCAATAAAGGTTTAAAAAGCTTTACGTAGATTATCAAATAATGATAATCTAAAATATCCTGTTTACACACGACCATTACATAATGGTTTACAATACAAATATGTTACAACAAAATAAGTTTCTTGAATGCAGTTTTTACACAATATCATACAATCATGGACTCCAAATCTTGTCCTTATTTAAGTATGCGACAGCGGAAGCTCTTAATAATCACCTGAGAATAAACATGCTTAAAACGTCAACAAAAATGTTGGTGAGTTATAGGTTTAACCTATATATATCAAATCGTAACAATAGACCACAAGATTTCATATTTCAATACACATCCCATACATAGAGATAAAAATCATTCATATGGTGAACACCTGGTAACCGACAATAACAAGATGCATATATAAGAATATCCCCATCATTCCGGGACACCCTTCGGATATGATATAAATTTCGAAGTACTAAAGCATCCGGTACTTTGGATGGGGTTTGTTAGGCCCAATAGATCTATCTTTAGGATTCGCGTCAATTAGGGTGTCTGTTCCCTAATTCTTAGATTACCAGACTTAATAAAAAGGGGCATATTCGATTTCGATAATTCAACCATAGAATGTAGTTTCACGTACTTGTGTCTATTTTGTAAATCATTTATAAAACCTGCATGTATTCTCATCCCAAAAATATTAGATTTTAAAAGTGGGACTATAACTCACTTTCACAGATTTTTACTTCGTCGGGAAGTAAGACTTGGCCACTGGTTGATTCACGAACCTATAACAATATATACATATATATCAAAGTATGTTCAAAATATATTTACAACACTTTTAATATATTTTGATGTTTTAAGTTTATTAAGTCAGCTGTCCTCGTTAGTAACCTACAACTAGTTGTCCACAGTTAGATGTACAGAAATAAATCGATAAAAATTATCTTGAATCAATCCACGACCCAGTGTATACGTATCTCAGTATTGATCACAACTCAAACTATATATATTTTGGAATCAACCTCAACCCTGTATAGCTAACTCCAACATTCACATATAGAGTGTCTATGGTTGTTCCGAAATATATATAGATGTGTCGACATGATAGGTCGAAACATTGTATACGTGTCTATGGTATCTCAAGATTACATAATATATAATACAAGTTGATTAAGTTATGGTTGGAATAGATTTGTTACCAATTTTCACGTAGCTAAAATGAGAAAAATTATCCAATCTTGTTTTACCCATAACTTCTTCATTTTAAATCCGTTTTGAGTGAATCAAATTGCTATGGTTTCATATTGAACTCTATTTTATGAATCTAAACAAAAAAAGTATAGGTTTCTAGTCGGAAAAATAAGTTACAAGTCGTTTTTGTAAAGGTAGTCATTTCAGTCGAAAGAACGACGTCTAGATGACCATTTTAGAAAACATACTTCCACTTTGAGTTTAACCATAATTTTTGGATATAGTTTCATGTTCATAATAAAAATCATTTTCTCAGAATAACAACTTTTAAATCAAAGTTTATCATAGTTTTTAATTAACTAACCCAAAACAGCCCGCGGTGTTACTACGACGGCGTAAATCCGGTTTTACGGTGTTTTTCGTGTTTCCAGGTTTTAAATCATTAAGTTAGCATATCATATAGATATAGAACATGTGTTTAGTTGATTTTAAAAGTCAAGTTAGAAGGATTAACTTTTGTTTGCGAACAAGTTTAGAATTAACTAAACTATGTTCTAGTGATTACAAGTTTAAACCTTCGAATAAGATAGCTTTATATGTATGAATCGAATGATGTTATGAACATCATTACTACCTTAAGTTCCTTGGATGAACCTACTGGAAAAGAGAAAAATGGATCTAGCTTCAATGGATCCTTGGATGGCTCAAAGTTCTTGAAGCAAAATCATGACACGAAAACAAGTTCAAGTAAGATCATCACTTGAAATAAGATTGTTATAGTTATAGAAATTGAACCAAAGTTTGAATATGATTATTACCTTGTATTAGAATGATAACCTACTGTAAGAAACAAAGATTTCTTGAGGTTGGATGATCACCTTACAAGATTGGAAGTGAGCTAGCAAACTTGAAAGTATTCTTGATTTTATGAAACAAGAACTTTTGGAATTTATGAAGAACACTTAGAACTTGAAGATAGAACTTGAGAGAGTTCAATTAGATGAAGAAAATTGAAGAATGAAAGTGTTTGTAGGTGTTTTTGGTCGTTGGTGTATGGATTAGATATAAAGGATATGTAATTTTGTTTTCATGTAAATAAGTCATGAATGATTACTCATATTTTTGTAATCTTATGAGATATTTCATGCTAGTTGCCAAATGATGGTTCCCACATGTGTTAGGTGACTCACATGGGCTGCTAAGAGCTGATCATTGGAGTGTATATACCAATAGTACATACATCTAAAAGCTGTGTATTGTACGAGTACGAATACGGGTGCATACGAGTAGAATTGTTGATGAAACTGAACGAGAATGTAATTGTAAGCATTTTTGTTAAGTAGAAGTATTTTGATAAGTGTATTGAAGTCTTTCAAAAGTGTATAAATACATATTAAAACACTACATGTATATACATTTTAACTGAGTCGTTAAGTCATCGTTAGTCGTTACATGTAAGTGTTGTTTTGAAACCTTTAGGTTAACGATCTTGTTAAATGTTGGTAACCCAATGTTTATAATAACAAAAGAGATTTTAAATTATTATATTATCATGATATTATGATGTACGAATATCTCTTAATATGATATATATACATTAAATGTCGTTACAACGATAAACGTTACATATATGTCTCGTTTCAAAATCATTAAGTTAGTAGTCTTGTTTTTACATATGTAGTTCATTGTTAATATAATTAATGATATGTTTACTTATCATAATATCTTGTTAACTATATATATAACCATATATATGTCATCATATAGTTTTTTTACAAGTTTTAACGTTCGTGAATCACCGGTCAACTTGGGTGGTCAATTGTCTATATGAAACCTATTTCAATTAATCAAGTCTTAACAAGTTTGATTGCTTAACATGTTGGAAACATTTAATCATGTAAACATCAATCTCAATTAATATATATAAACATGGAAAAGTTCGGGTCACTACAGAAAGACGTCGGGAAATTCGTTCACAATTCGCACATCATCAACACTCTTCTCCTCTGTTTCTAACTTTTTCACATGTGCCAGAATAGCAAAACGCCCTTTCCTCATGACTTTCTGTGCCTTCATGCAACTAATAAGGTTCAACTTTGGGCTACCTTTATCTCCGGGTACGATCAATGCCACACCGTCTTCACGAGATATACGGATAATCTTCTCTCCACAAACAACTTCTGCTCTTACTTTGGACAACCAGTCCATACCAACTATCACATCAAAACTTCCCAACTTGATGGGTATCAAATCAATCTCAAAGTCCACACCTGCTAGGTTTATTATACCTCCTCAGCTAATTTGGTTAGCCTTCTCAAGCTTCCCATTGGAAACTTCAACCAGAATACTCTAGTCTAAAGGCACTAACGACCAGTCTATCTTAGAACAAAAATGCCTACATATGTAACTTCTATCGACGCCAGTATCAAATAAGACAGAAGCAAGTAGATTATTGACAGTGAATGTACCTGTGACCAAATCAGGATCCTCACGGGCATCCCTGGTGTTCATGTTGAAAACTCTCCCACGTGCTGGTCCAGCATCCCTCTTCTTGTTCGGGCACTCATTCTTGAAGTGGCCCTGTTGACCGCACTCAAAACACTTTCTTGGTCCAGTAGGGTTTGTCTTCACAGTTGGGGTGGTGATCTTGCAGTCCTTGCCAATGTGCCCAGTTCTCTTACACTTTTCACAGACCACGTTGCAGTACCCTGTATGATGCTTGTAGCATCTCTTGCACTACAGGAGACTACCCTTGTAGTTAGGGTTCGAGCTAGGGTTCGAGTTGGGGTTCCTGCAGTCGTTGTTTCCCTTGAAACCCTCATGCCTCTTAGCTGGGTTCTGATCAAAGACCTTTCCTTTGTTGCCTTCCCACTTTTACTTCTCATAACTAGCTTCTGATTCTGATTTCACTTTCTCTGGTTTCTCTTGGACGATCTGGTTCATCAGGGTGTGCACCATGCGCATAGCTTCTGGGACATCTGCTGGTTTCGAAGAGGTAACATTTCCCTGAATGGTCTTGGGAAGTCCCCACAAGTATCGTTCCATTTGCTTAAATTCAGGGGTAACCATCGTGGGGCACATCAAAGCTAACTCTAAATACCTTCGGTTATAGCCATCAAGGTCGGTACCCACAACCTTCAGCTCCCAAAACTCAGCTTCCATTTTCTGAATCTCCATTCTGGGGCAGTACTCCTCGATCATAGCCCCTTTGAATTACTCCCACGGGGTAGCATAAGCCTCGTCAATTCCTTTAGCCTGAGAGAGCGTGTTCCACCAGGTTAAAGCGCCGTCCGACAGAGCACAGGAGCCGTACTTAGTTTTGTTCACTTACGAGCAGTTGCTCATACGGAACACAGCTTCCAACTTCTCAAACCATCTCGTCAGCCCAACTGGACCTTCCGTACCACTGAAATTGTGGGGTTGCAGCTCTAAAATTCTTTATAGGTGCACCTGTTATGATTGTTCTGGTTAGCGGGAGAAGCTTGGGGGTTGGCATTCGCCATAGATGCAGCTACTCGAGCAGCAATCATTTCCTCAATCTGTGCCGTTATGGGCGTTTCCCTTGGGACTCTTCCGTTTGCCATTGTTCCTCTGAACAAAAGTTTCGACTCAAGTCAAAACCCAACAAATAATATTATAGCATAAGGCACCCAGTATGGAATCAACACAACATACAATTAATTAAGTAAAGTAACTAGATACAGATACCACAAAATCATCATACAGTAGCGTAAATAGAACACCGTATAATAATTAAAGAAAGTTGTATACATCCACATAATGTTCTTACATCACATAAGTAGAACATGAAACTACTAACAGAGTTACATAAGGAAATCTAATACAAAAATCCTACGGTGATGGTGGGTAAATGATGTCCATCAGGTGGGAAATCTGTTCCTCGAGCTCAGTTACCCGAGCACGGAGGATATGCACTTCCCTCGTCAGTTCCTCGATGATGGGGGATGCTGGTGGGGCAGGCGGTGCATATGGTGCAGATGGTGCAGATGGTGCCGGTGGTGCAGATGGTGCAGCACCAGAAGTAGATGGTGCGCAACGAACAACCTTACACACGAATGGATCAGCAGGATATGGCACAACCAGCTTAAGGGCGGTAACCCCAACTGACTGTCCACATGCGTCCAAGAACGGTCTACCTCCGTTAATCCCTGGGATAACGGTACCATCGAAACGATACCGCTTCTTCGGCGGGGTAGAGGGCAGCTGCACGGGCGCCTCCTCAGGGTCCTCCTCGAAATCATCCTCGGATTCCTCTTCGAAATCCTCCTCACTGGAGTCATCGAATGATGAATCGTCTAAATCATCTGAAGGTGGATCTGCCCGGCCAGTGGTCATAAGTCGATATCTGCCTGGTGGAATCGGTACAACTCGTCCATCAGTAAGGCATCTGACCCAATTTCCTCGCTCATTACGGAAAGGATCGTCCCCATTTCCCCATGAATCACAGTACCACCGGGATGGTGCTGTGGTCCTGGGAGTCTAGGGCTAGGTGGAGCTGGAATCTCCTCTGGATCCTCGTCTCGGTCTGAGATGTCCATAAGGTCAAGCACGTGTCCACTGGAAGGTGAATTTCCAGAGTCATTGGAGGGTAGCGGTGACGGGATGTGTGAGTCAGCAACGATGGTAGGCGAGGCAACATTCGTTTCTGAGTCACTCTTGAAGTTAAAGGTTATGGGCAACATGTCTGACATCTGAACAAGGAAAAATAACTTTTTCCATGTCAGTAAGAGATATAGCAAGCACGTAATTAGGCACTACAGCATCCTAGCAGTACATATCATGGCAATATTTAACAAAATCCTACAAAAGTATCATGCAATCGAAAGCAGATAGTAGCATGCAGTAGCGAGAATAAGCAGTAGCATACAACAAGTACACATAGTAGTAAAAGTAAGCAGTAGCATGCAGTAAGTTCCGCAGAAACAGTTAAACAAGCAAGTTGTAGATTAGTCCTATCAGTGAATCCTACTTGGCTCGGTCAAGACTCACTAATGCAACCTAATTCCCTACAGCCAATGCTCTGATACCAAATGTGACGCCTCGTACAAAACCATCGTGTAAGATTCGTCAACAACAGGATCTTTACATGGTCAAATACTACATGCTGTTTGAAAACCAGTTTTGCATTCATAAAAAGATAGCGTTTACAAAAGATAACGTGACACAAAGGTCGTTATAAAGTCATTATTTGAAAATAATTTAAGTTACGAATGCAAGATAAAAGTTTCATGATTGAGACATCTCTAAGTAATGCAGCGGAAATCTAACACAACAGGTCCATAACAGCAAGTCTATAACACCAAGACAGCAAGTCTAACAGCAGAAGCAACATCGTCTAAGCACCTGATAAATACACGCTTAAAAGTCAACACGAATGTTGGTGAGCTATAGTTTGTTAACAGTAAAGTAATGTAGACCACGAGTTATCGTATTCAAAACAGTATGAAAAGTATATGCTTATCCGTGGGCACGCGGTAACTAAGTTAACGTAATAGTAATACCCCCTAAAAGTACACTTGGCGAGTGCGTAGGTCCTCGAAGTATCAAACACCCGTTAAATTCTAGCGCGACTAGCCCGAGTGGGGATGTCAAACCCTATGGATCCATATCTAATATTCACGTTCACCGGTTCAAAACCAATGATTAAACGTTACCGTGCTAAGGGGAAAGTTTATGCCGTTATATAAACCACATATATGTAAAGTTTAATTTCTCGTGTCAAGTAAGTAAAACATAAAAAGGCGCATGCATTCTCAGTCCCAAAAATAGTTAAGTAGAAAAAGGGAAGCTATAACTCACAGTGATAAAAGAGGTAAAGTCGATAATGAAAGTATGCAAGTAGTAAGTCGGTCCGAAAGGTCGTCAACCTAAGTCAAAGGTCACTAGGTCAGTATATTATTCCCAACGGTTTAAAAGTGCACAAATTAAGTTTAAGTGTCATCATCATCATCATTCATCATCATAAAAGCTAAGTAAGTTTGACAAGAATAGAGATCGAAACAGTAGGCTGACTTCGGTCAGCTGCTACGACCTCTATACAAAATGAAAAGATGCCTAGTCAGTGGATATGGCTCCGTATATGAGTCCTCTAACTGCTGACCAATTTTCAGAACCTAACTCGTCTTCGTTTGACCGTGGCGACGGTTTAAGTGCGAGTAGGTCAGAAATTTCAGCACAACGTTACAAAGGCGTAGTGACTTTCGGAGGGCTATAAATCCTAAACCGTATATCGGATTAAGATGAGGCCTAAACGAAAAGTCATATACTCGAAACGAACTAACTGAAAATCAATTTTTAAGAAGTCCAGGAATCTGATCAGATCCCAAAAAACAGTAAACACGTGCTCCGGTGGGGTTCTTGGTGCTTGATGCTCATCACGGTTCTCATCCTTGATGCTTGTAAGCTTCAAGTGTACAACTCTTTGATGGGTTAGCATCACCTTGACTAAGATTCAACCATCAACACACAATATGTTAAGACCAAGTAAGAACATAACTCATTTAAGAGTCTTAGATGGATGATGAACTAAAGTTACATCATATTCTTAGTCTTAACATAAATACAAATTTTATTTACAACTAAAGCTACAAACTTTACTTCAATCAAACAAATATGAACACAATCTTAATAAAATGAAGTGATGGAACCCTAAGCTAGAAAGTTTGAATCTTTGGTGTTCTTGAAGATCTTGAAGCATAAAGCTTAGATCTTTAAGTTACATGAAGACCATAAACACAAGTTTTGATCTTTATAACAAAGTAATGAGATCATAAGTTAGAAAACTTAGATCCAACAAAAGATATGAAGATTCAAAGCTAGAAAGCTTGAATCTTGATTGTTCTTGAAGATCTTGAAGCATAAAGCTTGGATCTTTAAGTTACATGAAGATTACAAACACAAATTTGAATCTTTATAACAAAATAACAAGATTAAAGCTAAATGATTTAGATCTACAAAATAGGTGAAGATTCAAAGCTAGAAAACTTGAATCTTCCATGTTCTTGAAGGATTCAAATCCATGTTTGAATCTACAAGATGTAATCAAGATCAAAGCTAAAAAGCTAAACCCTTTGATGATGATGATGATTTCGCGGGTGAGAAGGGAAGAAGAAGAAGAAAAATCAAATACTTACACTTTTTAGAGAGAGAAAGACTAGATAGAAGATAAGAGAGTAAGTGTGTGTAAAATGCAAATGAGAGCAAGTGTAAAATGGATGGAATAAGGCTTGTATTTATAGGTGGTGAGGTGAGGGTGGGGGTGTGGTGGCCGTGGGTTTCAAGAGGAGACAAGGGGGACACCTTTTTACTTTTTGGTTAATGGTTGTCTAAAGTTGGTGCTTATGTTAGGATCCCATGCAACATTAAGGATAATACTTGACAAAAATGCTAGTATGTTCCCTCTAATAAATGGGCATTTGTCTTACTTATTAATGGGTCACTAGTTATTTATAATTGGGCTAATTAAATAGTCCACTAGCTAGTGTAGGGTGGGCTAAGGTCCAACAAGGTAGAAAGTCCAACAAGACTAACTAGTGTGCTCTAGTAAATTACTAAGCGTAATTAAGCATCTAAAAACCCAAGTAATTGTTATTATAAAATAACAATTAGTATTTCGTAGTCATAATATTCCGATTACGACAAAAGTTAAACGTGTACGCAGTACGCAGTTCGTTAAAAAACGTCAAGTAACACTAACGGTCATAAAGACTTACGGGGGTTAAGTTAAGTAATCTACGTACTTAAAGGCACGTTTTAACATATAAACGAAAGTAATCCACATGTATAAAGTTCCCAGAGCATAATATAGTTCAGTACGCACAAATACGCAGTTTCGCGAAAACACAAAGCACAAAAGCAAGTCGAAAAAGTTGGGTCATTACATTATTGTAACATCCGTCCCACATCAGTTGGAGAGGGGAACGAAGCATGCCTTATAAGGGTGTGAAGACCTTTCCTAGCATGACGCGTTTTGGGACCACAAGCGCAGCAGATCCCATGAGAACTATGCAGTTAAGCGTGCTCAGGCGAGAGCACTACCAGGATGGGTGACCTCCTGGAAAAGTGCTCGTCGTGTTTGAGCGCCAGGAAAAATTCGTGCGCCTACGGGCAAAGCAGACAA
The DNA here is from genome assembly GCF_046630445.1 of Rutidosis leptorrhynchoides. Lineage (NCBI taxonomy): Eukaryota > Viridiplantae > Streptophyta > Magnoliopsida > Asterales > Asteraceae > Rutidosis > Rutidosis leptorrhynchoides. The sequence goes on along the minus strand of NC_092334.1, from coordinate 678,212,772 downwards.
TATCATGCTACGGGGAACGTGTTACCTGGACTGGGATGTCACAGATGGTATCAGATCCAGGCCTCGAACCAACATGCACAGCGGGGACGCTGTGTCCCATTAGGGGGAAGGATCATAACATCCGTCCCACATCGGTTGGAGAGGGGAATGAAGCATGCCTTATAAGGGTGTGGAGACCTTTCCTAGCATGACGTGTTTTGGGACCATAAGCGTAGCAGATCCCATGAGAACTCTGCAGTTAAGTGTGCTCAGGCGAGAGCACTACCAGGATGGGTGACCTCCTGGGAAAGTGCCCGTCGTGTTTGGTCACCAAGAAAAATTTGTGCGCCTACGGGCAAAGCGGACAATATCATGCTACGGGGAACGTGTTACCTAGACTGGGATGTCACAACTGTGCTTTGTAATAGTTGCATGGGGGTCCAATCGACTAACTTCTGTCAACAACTAACGTTTTAAACCCTCACATGCCTGGTACATGAGGGTATTTTCATCTAAAGCATTTATGTACACCATTTAATAGGTAGCTGGAACCGTTTTATTTCATTGAATGCAAAATTGTAGTTTGGTGGCGACGATTCAATCTCTGAAACCCTAATTGCATGTAAAAATGGTTAATCCTTTGTATCACAGGCGTACGGAGGAGTTGGATTATGATTTACCCCTAATATACGGTATTAATTTCTACATTCATCACTTCTTTTACAGTATCTACTATTTCTGTGTTTTAGGGCAAAATTATTTGTTTTGCAGGTCATGAACCTACTTTATTTAGTATAAAGTTACACCATGGTGGGATGTTTACTCCATTTCCAAGAAGAGAGTATGTGAATGGTCATGTGACATATTTTGATCTCATTGATACAGATAAGTTTTCAGTTAATGAACTGAATAATATGGTGGAAGATTTAGGTTATGATGGGCATAAGGTCATGTTTTATCACTTTCTTAGACAAACAACTAATTTGGATTATGGATTTGAAGCTCTGGGTAGTGATATTGATGTAATTAACATGATTCAGTATGTTAAAGAGGATAGGGAAATAAGTGTGTACATTGAACATGATAACACCACCTTAACAACTTATCAGAGTCCTAGACAGAAAGGACTTGTACTGCAAGAGATTGAAGAGGAGGTTGTTCCTATAGTTAGAAGCAGAAAAAAGCCAAAGATGCAAAAAAGATTAATGTTGGAATGGCATGAAGGTGAAAGCAGTCAACCTAGTGAATCAATTGTGTTTAATAACACCCAAACTACTGAGCCCGACGTTTACAAACCAAGTGTCACCCAAGAGTCATTGTATGACAACATTCAACCTACTGCATATACATTTGATGATTTAGATACATTTGACCCATTTGATGGTTTAGATACATGTGATTTAGATACAATGGCTCAAATGGAGAAAGAGAATGGGATGGGTGATCCAAATGTTGAGAATGATACTGTTGTTGATGAAGAGAATGTTATAGAGGAAGAAATTGTTGATATGGGTGAATTCAGTTACAAAGGTACTAAAGGGAAATCCAATGATAAGCAAGAAAGTAGACAGAAAGTAAGATGTGTACAACTTGATGATTTAGACAATGATGATTTTGAAAGTGATTTTGAGAATGAGGATAACATTGAAGGACAAAGGAGAAGAAGAATTAGGGAGTTACAGAAAGAAGAAATGGAAAGGAGGGGTATGGAGACAAGTTTCTTTACACTAGGCCAAGAGTTTAGTAGTGTAGAAGAGCTGAAGAATGCTATTAAAGTACATGCCATTGAAACTAGGAGGAATATTGTCTTTATAAAAAATGACAAAAGAAGGGTAAGGGCTGCATGTGAAGGTCTTGTTATTGATATAGTGGGATCCAAGGTGGGATCCAATGTGGGTCAATGTTTAAATAGTGATCATGTGGGAACCAATGAGGTACAAGTGGGGGTTGGTCAAATATTCAATGAAAAACAGACAAAAAAGGTGAAAGCAAAGAAACAAGTTGCTGATAAAGGGGTATTGAAAGAGAAAAGAAAAAAGAGGAAGCACAATATTAAATGTACATGGGTCCTCCATGCCTCACCAGATCTCAAAACAAATAAATGGTCCATAAAAAGATTAGATGATAAACATGTGTGCCAGTATACTAGGATTATTAAACATTGCACCTCTGATTACCTTGCTACTAAATTGGCTGCTCAACTATCTTCTAACCCTACTATACCAACAAATGCAGTTAAAGTACAACTTGAGGCACAAACAGAATTAAAAGTTTCTAAGTTTAAAGCTCATAGAGCTTTGAATAAGGCTTTGGATGCAATGAAAGGTGATTACAAAGACCAATATGGAGATCTTAGATGTTATGGACACGAATTGATAAGATGCAACCCTGGTACAACTGTTAAGATTCAAACACAACTATGTGAATCTTCAGACACAGAAAATCTATTTCAAAGAATTTATATATGTTTGGGGCCATTGAAACAAGGATTCAAAGCTTGTGGTAGGGATTTACTAGGAGTGGATGGGGCTTTCATGAAATAACCTGCCACTGGACATTTATTGACTGCAGTTGGCTTGGACTCTAAAAGGACCCGTTCATATACATTATAAACGATTCACAATAGTTGATTACATCGCGAGGTATTTGACCTCTATATGATACGTTTTACAAACATTGCATTCGTTTTTAAAAGACAAACTTTCTTTACATCTAAAATTGACGGCATGCATACCATTTCATATTACATCCAACTATAATTGACTTAATATTAATCTTGATGAACTCAACGACTCGAATGCAATGTCTTTCAAAGTATGTCATGAATGACTCCAAGTAATATCCTTAAAATGAGCTAATGCACAGCGGAAGATTTCTTTAATACCTGAGAATAATCATGCTTTAAAGTATCAACCAAAAGGTTGGTGAGTTCATTAGTTTATCATAATCAACCATTTCTGTAATAGTAATAGACCACAAGATTTCATATACATAAACGTTTTAATAAAAATATTCTAAGTGGTTGAGCACTTGGTAACCATACTTAACATTTAATCAACGTCGCATATTCCCTTTATTATGAAATCTCACTACACTGTACCAAGTGTAGTCACTGAAACGAAGTACTGTGCAACCGTTGAATACTGGTCGTCCAGTCCGGTTGGGGTTATCAGGCCCGATAGATCTATCAACAGGATTCGCGTTTACAATACCGCATGTAAATGGTAGTTACCAAGCTATTAGGGAAAAATATGCAAAGTGGTACAACCCAACGTAGAATATGTTTTTAGTACTTGTGTCCATTTTGTAAAACAGTTATAAAATAGTGCATGTATTCTCAGCCCAAAAATATATATAAAAAGGGAGTAATGAAACTCACAATACTATATTTCGTAGCAATTATGTATATGACGGCACTGAACAAGTGCAGGGTTTGTCTCGGATTTACGAACCTATATTAAGTATACATATTTATATGTTGGTCAATATCTGTCTAACAATTTAGGTCAAGTCGTAGTGTATCACAATCCTATTGCTCGAGACCGACATGCAAAAGTCAATAAAAGTCAACTTGACCCAAAATGTCTTCCAAAATCTATACATGTTTATTATATAACTTATATATAGTCGTTTTATATATTTAAATATATTTATCAGATCTTATTATACTAAATAATACAAGTCATTTATTAATAAATAAAAATTTATATTTAAATTCATATATGATAAAAATATACTTTTATATATATCTCAAGCAATAAAATTTATAAAATTCACTTAATATCATAAAAATATAGTGGTATGTATTATTAATGTAATTATATTACGTGTGGTAAAAATATCTTTGTACGCATATTTATTTGATAAAATAATATTGATAATAATAATAATGATAAAAATAATAAAATGATAGTTTAAATAAAAATATTAGTTTTTAGTAATAAAGATAATTTTAGTAATAACATCAACTGATAACAATTATAATAATCATTTTAATAATAATATTAAAATTAATAATAATTCAATTGACCATATCTTTTAATCCGTTCATCGAACCCACACGATTTCTAAATGAAAAGTTATTAATTTTTCTTTAGCTTTTCAACGACATGCATATCATATACCTTATCTCAGTAGCTTATGTATCAAATTCGTGATTTATCATAAACTATTTAACGACGAAACTAAGCATACAAACATGCATAATCATATATACTCGAGCACTAGTCAGGGATACACTATTAATATATAAAAGATAAGATATGAATGCTCACGTATCAATATTGTGATTCAATATTGCAGGAAAGTACGTAGACGCAACGAAAATGATAAACGTTAGGTTGACCTCACGAGCAATACCCTCGAACAATACCCATAACCTCCATAGCTATAGCCCATAATTTCCTTAGCTCTATCCCGTTTGAAAACTTATTTTGAAATCGTCTGAATATAACTCCGTCGTAGTATTTTATGTATACTAATAATATCTTGAAATAATACTAAGTAAATATATATATGTAATTCGATTGAGAGAGTTTAGAGAAATATATTTTCAAGTTTCTATGAAATAATGAAATCTATTGAATTCTATTTATAATAGATTTTTGAATTATTAAAGTGAATTATTAAAGTATGAATTATTAAAGTGAATTATTAAAGTATGAATTATTAAAGTGAATTATTAAAGTATGAATTATTAAAGTGAATTATTAAAGTATGAATTATTAAAGTGAATTATTAAAGTGAATTATTAAAGTAAAAGTAAAGTAAAAGTAAAGTAAAGTAAAAGTAAAGTAAAGTTAAAGTTAAAGTTAAAGTATAGTAAAAGTATAAAACTATGTACGTATAATACGCGTATAAATATATTTAATATTAATTTAAATCGTTATATCATAAAATATTTTAGAAAAGTAGAATTATATATATTCATAATAGGTTTCAAGTTTTTAAATTACAGTCTGTTGGTGAAGCATGGGATAAAATCCAAAGGTTTAATAAACGTATGAAATCATCTTAATGAAAAATGTCGAGTTACTTAACTTGTCGATATCCAACATCTAAGTTATTTACACTCCACGTTCTTACTTATAGATCACTTTACCATTTTTCGAATATTGTCAAAAAGAATAGATTTCTTAAATCACAGTGGACCTCATAACATTGGTCCGTAATCATATCATTTGGTATCTGATAATTCAATCATTTGATATTATCTCTTAATTCTGTCGATAAATATATCGAAACAAATACGTTCATGTAAAGTATCATTTATCTAATACTTTGTTAATGTTTTCAGTTAATATTATATATTATATATACATATCTATATACACATAATTGTTCGTGTATCGTCGAACACGGTCAAAGGGTAATTGATTACATGAATGTAGTTCCAAACTTTTTGAGATTCAACATTACAAATTCTACTTATCATGTCGGAAACATATAAAGGTTAGGTTTAAATTTGGTCAGAAATTTCCGGGTCGTCACAGTACCTACCCGTTAAAGAAATTTCGTCTCGAAATTTGATCGAGGTCGTCATGGCTAACCATAAAAATGTTTTCATGACGGATATGTGTGATAGATAGGATTTTATTACCATAGAGTAATATGGATAAAATGATCCGATTACTCGAAGCGTATGAGTGAAGCTATCACAAAATAGTGGAATGAGGAAAATAAGTTTCGTCATAATTTTTGACGTAGTCATGGTTGAATTCCGGATTTCAAGGGATTCAAAAAAAAAAAAATCTTGGAAATCTATAAGATCTGTTTCTTCGAGATTTAAGGAAATTAGGATCTCTTTAATTAAATGCGATGATCTGTCCCGATTACTACGTCTGATATTTCCCTTATATATTTACCTTTTCCATTCCATTAGTTTTTAGCACTTCTATACTCAATTCCAATTTCAAAAGATTTCGAAAATGATTAATCCAGTTCTAATCCTTGTCCTTATCCTTATTATAGCAACAATCATTCTCCTTTTCCAACTTCCACCGGAGGAATCTGTTTTCTTCTACTTCGACCTTGGGGTTATAGTGTTTTTAATTCTCCCGTGTCTTTATGTTTCGATAAACATTGATATACACGGTTTGTAATTTATGTGTTGTTATTGGACTTTATATTCTCCCTTACATTTCGGAGTTTCATACTTTTGTTGTCTCTTCCTGGCTTTAAGTCAAGCGAATAATGGTCCAGAATTAGTAGGTATGAAGTTTTGGATGAACATAGTTAATGTTCTAAGAAGGAAATCGTAATGGTACGATCTTGATTTGGCAAATTACCAGAATATCCGGAAAGATAGAACTATCAAGAAGATATGTTCTTAATATGTTTGGAGATTTGGTAGAATGTAAGAGTCGTGTAAATGGCACATGATGACGGTATGTTATGTGAATCATCACGTTCCATTAGAAACTCAGCATGAATTACTGTAATATAATCACGTTGATCAAGTGTCATTATATTATACTAACTCATGCTTCAGTTCCCAACACTACTTCAAAACATTCATATTTGAATTTTTTTCAGAATTTAGAAACCAACACAGTTTCTTTTATGTTACAGATATTATGGAGAGATAAATGATCTCAGATAAGAATAGCTGTGAAAATATCTCCAGAAATATGGAGAATATGTATAATGAGAGATACGAAGATATCTTATAATATTTAAGATAAGATGATGATGAAGAATAAGGACCGTAAAGGTTTAGAGTCAGGAGCAAGGTATTCGTTAATGACTTCGTCAGAAACAGAATCATCAAGATTCTTTAAATACAGACTTTGGTCCTTGTATTTGTCCTTGGTCTCCTTCACGGTCTGCTCAATCCATTGTTCAGTACCAACTCTTCTCTTTTTCTGGGCTTTACCAACACATTATTCTTTGTCATCAAACTTTTGACTGTTAAAGTCGTTTACAGTTTCTGCTGCTTCATTAGCATTTCAAGAACTAATTCACAGTTTGAGATGTTTTTTAGAAACTTCACATTCGAAGTGTGTAAGTTTAGGAGATAGATGTTATATGTATATATAACTATTGAAGTAGAAACGCTGCGAGATTTCAAAATACTGATTGCTGATTTTCAGTAATTGGTATGGCAATTCTTGTTGCAAGATGCGGATGAGTATAGATAGAGTTTCAATGAATAAGTATAGTGACTTTTCGGAGAGGTTTAAGTCGAAGGTTAATGAAGTTGTTGATAAGTTTACTGATAATGTGGCGAGATATGAAAGGTTCCCCAGTAACGATGGTGAAAGGGCAGTGTATCTATCGAAGTTATAATAAAATTAGTTTTACTGAAAAGTCGAAGTTGACTTGTTGGAGTTGTGACAAAACTGGCTACTTTGAAAAGAATCGTAAGGTTGTTTTTGCTAATAAATGCTAAAGAATTCAACGCGGGTACGTGTTAAACTATGACTTTGGGTTCGAGAGTTTTTCAGGTACAAGACTTTGGGTAATGTGTAATTGGATCATCATCTCGATTGTTCCTTATTTGAAGTGTCTTTCGAAATTTTGAAGCATTTTAAATGCAGCTTGTCATTGTCAATATCCAAAGGATAAATTTGTAGTGACCCGAACTTTTCCATGTTTATATATATTAATTGAGAGTGATATTTACATGATTAAATGTTTCCAACATGTTAAGCAATCAAACTTGTTAAGACTTGATTAATTGAAATAGGTTTCATATAGACAATTGACCACCCAAGTTGACCGGTGATTCACGAACGTTAAAACTTGTAAAAACTATACAATGACATATATATGGTTATATATATAGTTAACATGATTTTATTATAAGTATGTATCTCATTAGGTATTTTAACAATGAGTTATATACATAAAAATGAGACTATTAATTTAAGAAACTCGAAAACGATATATATAACGATTATCGTTATAACAACGTCTTACTAGGTACATATGAATCATATTAAGATATTGATACACTTGGTTAATTATGTTAAATGATAAGTAAATATATTATTAAGTGTATTAACAATAAAATACATATGTAAAAATAAGACTACTAACTTAATGATTTCGAAGCGAGACATATATGTAACGATTATCGTTGTAACGACATTTAACTGTATATATATCATACTAAGATATATTATATATCATAATATCATGATAATATAACAATTTAACATATCATTTGTTATAATAAACAATGGGTTAACAACATTCAACAAGATCGTTAACCTAAAGGTTTCAAAACAACATTTACATGTAACGACTAACGATGACTTAACGACTCAGTTAAAAGGTATATACATGTAGTGTTTTAATATGTATTTATACACTTTTGAAAGACTTCAATACACTTATCAAAATACTTCTACTTACCAAAAATACTTACAATTACATCCTCGTTCAGTTTCATCAACAATTCTACTCGTATGCACCCGTATTCGTACTCGTACAATACACAGCTTTTAGATGTATGTACTATTGGTATATACACTCCAATGATCAGCTCTTAGCAGCCCATGTGAGTCACCTAACACATGTGGGAACCATCATTTGGCAACTAGCATGAAATATCTCATAAAATTACAAAAATATGAGTAATCATTCATGACTTATTTACATGAAAACAAAATTACATATCCTTTATATCTAATCCATACACCAACGACCAAAAACACCTAAAAACACTTTCATTCTTCAATTTTCTTCATCTAATTGATCTCTCTCAAGTTCTATCTTCAAGTTCTAAGTGTTCTTCATATATTTTACAAGTTCTAGTTACATAAAATCAAGAATACTTTCAAGTTTGCTAGCTCACTTCCAATCTTGTAAGGTGATCATCCAACCTCAAGAAATATTTGTTTCTTACAGTAGGTTATCATTCTAATACAAGGTAATAATCATATTCAAACTTTGGTTCAATTTCTATAACTATAACAATCTTATTTCAAGTGATGATCCTACTTGAACTTGTTTTCGTGTCATGATTCTGCTTCAAGAACTTCGAGCCATCCAAGGATCCGTTGAAGCTAGATCCATTTTTCTCTTTTCCAGTAGGTTTATCCAAGGAACTTAAGGTAGTAATGATGTTCATAACATCATTCGATTCATACATATAAAGCTATCTTATTCGAAGGTTTAAACTCGTAATCACTAGAACATAGTTTAGTTAATTCTAAACTTGTTCGCAAACAAAAGTTAATCCTTCTAACTTGACTTTTAAAATTAACTACACACATGTTCTATATCTATATGATATGCTAACTTAATGATTTAAAACCTGGAAACACGAAAAACACCGTAAAACCGGATTTACGCCGTCGTAGTAACACCGCGGGCTGTTTTGGGTTAGTTAATTAAAAACTATGATAAACTTTGATTTTAAAGTTGTTATTCTGAGAAAATGATTTTTATTATGAACATGAAACTATATCCAAAAATTATGGTTAAACTCAAAGTGGAAGTATGTTTTCTAAAATGGTCATCTAGACGTCGTTCTTTCGACTGAAATGACTACCTTTACAAAAATGACTTGTAACTTATTTTTCCGACTATAAACCTATACTTTTCTATTTAGATTCATAAAATAGAGTTCAATATGAAACCATAGCAATTTGATTCACTCAAAACGGATTTAAAATGAAGAAGTTATGGGTAAAACAAGATTGGATAATTTTTCTCATTTTAGCTACGTGAAAATTGGTAACAAATCTATTCCAACCATAACTTAATCAACTTGTATTGTATATTATGTAATCTTGAGATATCATAGACACGTATAAAATGTTTCGACCTATCATGTCGACACATCTATATATATTTCGGAACAACCATAGACACTCTATATGTGAATGTTGGAGTTAGCTATACAGGGTTGAGGTTGATTCCAAAATATATATAGTTTGAGTTGTGATCAATACTGAGATACGTAAACACTGGGTCGTGGATTGATTCAAGATAATATTTATCGATTTATTTCTGTACATCTAACTGTGGACAACTAGTTGTAGGTTACTAACGAGGACAGCTGACTTAATAAACTTAAAACATCAAAATATATTAAAAGTGTTGTAAATATATTTTGAACATACTTTGATATATATGTATATATTGTTATAGGTTTGTGAATCAACCAGTGGCCAAGTCTTACTTCCCGACGAAGTAAAAATCTGTGAAAGTGAGTTATAGTCCCACTTTTAAAATCTAAAATTTTTGGGATGAGAATACATGCAGGTTTTATAAATGATTTACAAAATAGACACAAATACGTGAAACTACATTCTATGGTTGAATTATCGAAATCGAATATGCCCTTTTTTATTAAGTCTGGTAATCTAAGAATTAGGGAACAGATACCCTAATTCACGCGAATCCTAAAGATAGATCTATTGGGCCTAACAAACCCCATCCAAAGAACCGGATACTTTAGTACTTCGAAATTTATATCATATCCGAAGGGTGTCCCGGAATGATGGGGATATTCTTATATATGCATCTTGTTAATGTCGATTACCAGGTGTTCACCATATGAATGATTTTTATCTCTATGTATGGGATGTGTATTGAAATATGAAATCTTGTGGTCTATTATTATGATTTGATATATATAGGTTATACCTATAACTCACCAACATTTTTGTTGACGTTTTAAGCATGTTTATTCTCAGGTGATTATTAAGAGCTTCTGCTGTCGCATACTTAAATAAGGAAGAGATTTGGAGTCCATGCTTGTATGATATTGTGTAAAAACTGCATTCAAGAAACTTATTTTGTTGTAACATATTTGTATTGTAAACCATTATGTAATGGTCGTGTGTAAACAGGATATTTTAGATTATCATTATTTGATAATCTACGTAAAGCTTTTTAAAACCTTTATCTATGAAATAAAGGTTATGGTTTGTTTTAAAAATGAATGCAGTCTTTGAAAAACGTCTCATATAGAGGTCAAAACCTCGCAACGAAATCAATTAATATGGAACGTTTTTAATCAATAAGAACGGGACATTTCAGTTGGTATCCGAGCGTTGGTCTTAGAGAACCATAAAATTTGCATTAGTGTGTCTTATCGAGTTTGTTAGGAAGCATTAGTGAGTCTGGACTTCGACCGTGTTTTTGTTAAAAATGATTGCTTAACATTTTTGTTGGAAACTATATATTTTTAACATATGAATATTATGTGATATATTAATCTCTTAACGTGTTTGATATTATGTGATAGATGTCTACCTCTAGAACAAGTCCCATTGACTCACCTAATAATAATGAAGAGTCAAATGTAAATTGGAATGATTCGTGGACTGATTCACAAGTTCCCGGAGAGGAACCGGAAGAAGAGTCGGAACCGGAAGAAGAATCGGAACCGGAAGAAGAATCGGAACCGGTGGGGGAAATAATAAAACGGTTAAGTAAAAGAGAATCCTCAACCAACCGACCAAGGTAAATTATGGTCAATGGTGTTTCCGCCAAGGAAGCAAAATATTGGGAGGATTACCAATTCTCCGATGAATCGGATTTCGACGAGAATTCAAATGATGTTATAGAAATTACCCCAACTGAATTTAAAAAGGCAAAAGAAAATAATAAGGGAAAGGGCATAAAAATAGAGAAATCTAATTCCAACCCCGATGAACTTTATATGTATCGTCAACCCCCGAAGTCATTAAGTTGTAACAATGACCCGGGAACCTCTAAACCACCAGGTTTTTCTAAACCAATGTGGACAATGACGGCTCGTATTAGGGGAACATCATATATCCCTAGAAACTTGGCAAAACGAACCAAAACTGAAGAAGAAGAAACGAGCGAGTCGGAATAAGATAGTTGTATTCGTGTGGTGTAATATATGTAATATAGTGTTCTTATGCTTTATGATATATGTAAAAATTGCTTGTATTAATAAGTATTTTTATGAATCTAACTCTTGTCTATTTTACAGTTTAAAAACACAAAATGGATAGACAACCCAATATTTTAAGAGACCTACCCGGAGACATGATTGATGAAATCTTGTCTAGAGTCGGCCAGAATTCCTCGGCACAACTATTTAAGGCGAGATCAGTTTGTAAGACATTCGAAGAATGTTCCAAGAATGTCTTGGTTTATAAGAGACTTTCGTTTGAAAGATGGGGGATATCACATTGGGAAACCCATAAGTTACGATGTGTTTACTTTGACGCATATATTGCGGGGAACCCAAATGCTATTTTACGCAACGGGTTAAGAAATTATTTTGACTCAATATATCCGAATATTGGACTTCGTGATTTAGAAAAAGCGGCTAACATGCAACATAAAGAAGCATGTTATGCTTACGGATTAGTAATGTTCGCTTCTCACCAAAGTGAGAACAAGAACATCGGGCTACAACTATTAAACAAAACGTTTCCACAAGTGACGGAGTCGGTAATTGGGGTAAGAAATGAGGTTTTTAGATTATTACGGGACTGTTGGACATTACGTAACCCTCGTCCCTTTGACGACGTTACAACACGCTGTCTTATCAACGGCCATAACGGTTATGTTCCACAAGACCAAGGATGGGAAGTAGTCCTATAAAACCAGAATGCATGACTTGTTTCTGGACGTATGAATTACGTGTCTTTATTGCCTTTGCTGAACGACTTGTGTACTAGCTAGAATTATCTTCACAACTATCTTGTATCAAAGTTATTGTGTGCTATATTTCATGCTTTATGTAAAATAAGCGGTATTGTAAGTTTGTAAAATATTGTATAAAAGTTTGAACGCGAAATATTATTATAATCAGTTTTTCATATAGAATTGTAGTAGTTGAATTGTATATTAGCTACTAAGTATGAACTTAACGGGTAGGTACTACCCGAATTTAAACTTATAAAACGCTAATATGAAGAAAAAGCTTTTATAAATGAGTTCATATTATGCTACGAAATACTATTAACTACTCTTAATATTCTGTATGATTAACTTGTTCCATTTGACTATTTTGAAGGAAATGGCACCGACTACTCGACACACCGTGAATATGAATGAAGAGGAATTCCGTACTTTTCTAGCTTCAAACATAGCCGCAGTACAGGCTGCGCTACATACCAACAATAACCTTGGATCTAGCAGTACAGGAAATCGTGTAGGATGCACCTACAAAGAATTCACTGCCTGCAAACCTTTGGAATTTGATGGAACCGAAGGACCGATCGGATTGAAACGGTGGACCGAGAAGGTCGAATCGGTGTTTGCCATAAGTAAGTGTACTGAAGAGGACAAAGTGAAGTACGCTACGCATACCTTCACAGGTTCTGCGTTAACATGGTGGAATACCTATCTAGAGCAAGTGGGACAAGACGATGCGTACACACTACCGTGGTCAGCATTCAAGCACTTGATGAACGAGAAGTACCGTCTCAGAACCGAGGTCAATAAGCTCAAGACAGAACTTAGAGGGTTACGAACCCAAGGATTTAATATTACCACGTACGAAAGACGATTTACAGAATTGTGCCTATTGTGTCCGGGAGCATTCGAAGATGAGGAAGAGAAGATCGACGCATTTGTGAAAGGATTACCGGAAAGAATCCAAGAAGATATAAATTCACACGAGCCCGCCTCTATACAACAGGTGTGTAGAATGGCTCACAAACTAGTGAACCAGATTGAAGAAAGAATTAAAGAACAGACTGCTGAAGAGGCCAATGTGAAGCAAGTCAAAAGAAAGTGGGAGGAAAACGGTGATAAGAATCACCAATACAACAACAACAGCAATTACAACAATAATCGCAACAATTATCCCAACAATCGCAACATCAATCGCAACTACAACAAACGGCCCAACAACAACAACAACAATAACAGCAACAACATCTACAACAATCATCCCAACAACAATAATAACCGCAACAACAACAACAATCAGAAGCAGCTATGCCAAAGGTGTGAAAAGTATCACTCGGGGTTCTGCACCAAATTTTGCAACAAGTGTAAAAGAAATGGTCATAGCGCGGCGAAGTGTGAGGTCTACGGACCATGGGTTAATAGAACGAAAGGAACAAATGGTGTCGGAACGAGTAATGGCGGAGCAAGTAGTGTCGGAGCAAGTTATGCCAATGTAGTTTGTTATAAATGTGGAAAACCGGGCCACATTATTAGAAATTGCCCGAACCAGGAGAACACGAATGGACAAGGCCGCGGAAGAGTTTTCAATATTAATGCGGCAGAGGCACAGGAAGACCCGGAGCTTGTTACGGGTACGTTTCTTATTGACAATAAATCTGCTTACGTTTTATTTGATTCGGGTGCGGATAGAAGCTATATGAGTAGAGATTTTTGTGCTAAATTAAGTTGTCCATTGACGCCTTTGGATAGTAAATTTTTACTCGAATTAGCAAATGGTAAATTAATTTCAGCAGATAATATATGTCGGAATCGAGAAATTAAACTGGTTAGCGAAACATTTAAGATTGATTTGATACCAGTAGAGTTAGGGAGTTTTGATGTGATAATCGGTATGGACTGGTTGAAAGAAGTGAAAGCAGAGATCGTCTGTTACAAAAATGCAATTCGCATTATACGAGAAAAAGGAAAACCCTTAATGGTGTACGGAGAAAAGGGCAACACGAAGCTACATCTTATTAGTAATTTGAAGGCACAAAAACTAATAAGAAAAGGTTGCTATGCTATTCTAGCACACGTCGAGAAAGTACAAACTAAAGAAAAGAGCATCAATGATGTTCCCATTGCAAAAGAATTTCCCGATGTATTTCCGAAAGAATTACCGGGATTACCCCCACATCGATCCGTTGAATTTCAAATAGATCTTGTACCAGGAGCTGCACCAATAGCTCGTGCTCCTTACAGACTCGCACCCAGCGAGATGAAAGAACTGCAAAGCCAATTACAAGAACTTTTAGAGCGTGGTTTCATTCGACCAAGCACATCACCGTGGGGAGCTCCTGTTTTGTTTGTCAAGAAGAAAGATGGTACATTCAGGTTGTGTATCGACTACCGAGAGTTGAACAAACTTACCATCAAGAACTGGTACCCACTACCGAAAATCGATGACTTATTTGATCAACTACAAGGCTCGTCTGTTTATTCAAAGATTGACTTACGTTCCGGGTATCATCAAATGCGGGTGAAAGAAGATGATATTCCAAAGACTGCTTTCAGAACACGTTACGGTCATTACGAGTTTATGGTCATGCCGTTTGGTTTAACTAATGCACCAGCTGTGTTCATGGACCTTATGAACCGAGTGTGTGGACCATACCTTGACAAGTTTGTCATTGTTTTCATTGATGACATACTTATTTACTCAAAGAATGACCAAGAACACGGTGAACATTTGAGAAAGGTGTTAGAAGTATTGAGGAAGGAAGAATTGTACGCTAAGTTTTCAAAGTGTGCATTTTGGTTGGAAGAAGTTAAATTCCTCGGTCACATAGTGAACAAAGAAGGTATTAAGGTGGATCCGGCAAAGATAGAAACTGTTGAAAAGTGGGAAACCCCGAAAACTCCGAAACACATATGCCAATTTTTAGGACTAGCTGGTTACTACAGAAGGTTCATCCAAGACTTTTCCAGAATAGCAAAACCCTTGACTGCATTAACGCATAAAGGGAAGAAATTTGAATGGAATGATGAACAAGAGAAAGCGTTTCAGTTATTGAAGAAAAAGCTAACTACGACACCTATATTGTCATTGCCTGAAGAGAATGATGATTTTGTGATTTATTGTGACGCATCAAAGCAAGGTCTCGGTTGTGTATTAATGCAACGAACGAAGGTGATTGCTTATGCGTCTAGACAATTGAAGATTCACGAACAAAATTATACGACGCATGATTTGGAATTAGGCGCGGTTGTTTTTGCATTAAAGACTTGGAGGCACTACTTATATGGGGTCAAAAGTATTATATATACTGACCACAAAAGTCTTCAACACATATTTAATCTGAAACAACTGAATATGAGGCAGCGTAGGTGGATTGAATTGTTGAATGATTACGACTTTGAGATTCGTTACCACCCGGGGAAGGCAAATGTGGTAGCCGATGCCTTGAGCAGGAAGGACAGAGAACCCATTCGAGTAAAATCTATCAATATAATGATTCATAATAACCTTACTACTCAAATAAAGGAGGCGCAACAAGGAGTTTTAAAAGAGGGAAATTTAAAGGATGAAATACCCAAAGGATCGGAGAAGCATCTTAATATTCGGGAAGACAGAACCCGATATAGGGCTGAAAGGATTTGGGTACCAAAATTTGGAGATATGAGAGAAATGGTACTTAGAGAAGCCCATAAAACCAGATACTCAATACATCCTGGAACGGGGAAGATGTACAAGGATCTCAGGAAATATTTTTGGTGGCCGGGTATGAAAGCCGATGTTGCTAAATACGTAGGAGAATGTTTGACGTGTTCTAAGGTCAAAGCTGAGCATCAGAAACCATCAGGTCTACTTCAACAACCCGAAATCCCAGAATGGAAATGGGAAAACATTACCATGGATTTCATCACTAAATTGCCAAGGACTGCAAGTGGTTTTGATACTATTTGGGTAATAGTTGATCGTCTCACCAAATCTGCACACTTCCTGCCAATAAGAGAAGATGACAAGATGGAGAAGTTAGCACGACTGTATTTGAAGGAAGTCGTATCCAGACATGGAATACCAATCTCTATTATCTCTGATAGGGATGACAGATTTATTTCAAGATTCTGGCAGACATTACAGCAAGCATTAGGAACTCGTCTAGACATGAGTACTGCCTATCATCCACAAACTGATGGGCAGAGCGAAAGGACGATACAAACGCTTGAAGACATGCTACGAGCATGTGTTATTGATTTCGGAAACAGTTGGGATCGACATCTACCGTTAGCAGAATTTTCCTACAACAACAGCTATCATTCAAGCATTGAGATGGCACCGTTTGAAGCACTTTATGGTAGAAAGTGCAGGTCTCCAATTTGTTGGAGTGAAGTGGAGGATAGACAGATTACGGGTCCTGAGATTATACAAGAAACTACCGAGAAGATCATCCAAATTCAACAACGGTTGAAAACCGCCCAAAGTCGACAAAAGAGCTACGCTGACATTAAAAGAAAAGATATAGAATTTGAAATTGGAGAGATGGTCATGCTTAAAGTTGCACCTTGGAAAGGCGTTGTTCAATTTGGTAAACGAGGGAAATTAAATCCAAGGTATATTGGACCATTCAAGATTATTGATCGTGTCGGACCAGTAGCTTACCGACTTGAGTTACCTCAACAACTCGCGGCTGTACATAACACTTTCCACGTCTCGAATTTGAAGAAATGTTTTGCTAAAGAAGATCTCACTATTCCGTTAGATGAAATCCAAATCAACGAAAAACTTCAATTCATCGAAGAACCCGTCGAAATAATGGATCGTGAGGTTAAAAGACTTAAGCAAAACAAGATACCAATTGTTAAGGTTCGATGGAATGCTCGTAGAGGACCCGAGTTCACCTGGGAGCGTAAAGATCAGATGAAGAAGAAATACCCGCATCTATTTCCAGAAGATTCGTCAACACCTTCAACAGCTTAAAATTTCGGGACGAAATTTATTTAACAGGTAGGTACTGTAGTGACCCGAACTTTTCCATGTTTATATATATTAATTGAGAGTGATATTTACATGATTAAATGTTTCCAACATGTTAAGCAATCAAACTTGTTAAGACTTGATTAATTGAAATAGGTTTCATATAGACAATTGACCACCCAAGTTGACCGGTGATTCACGAACGTTAAAACTTGTAAAAACTATACAATGACATATATATGGTTATATATATAGTTAACATGATTTTATTATAAGTATGTATCTCATTAGGTATTTTAACAATGAGTTATATACATAAAAATGAGACTATTAATTTAAGAAACTCGAAAACGATATATATAACGATTATCGTTATAACAACGTCTTACTAGGTACATATGAATCATATTAAGATATTGATACACTTGGTTAATTATGTTAAATGATAAGTAAATATATTATTAAGTGTATTAACAATAAAATACATATGTAAAAATAAGACTACTAACTTAATGATTTCGAAACGAGACATATATGTAACGATTATCGTTGTAACGACATTTAACTGTATATATATCATACTAAGATATATTATATATCATAATATCATGATAATATAACAATTTAACATCTCATTTGTTATAATAAACAATGGGTTAACAACATTCAACAAGATCGTTAACCTAAAGGTTTCAAAACAACATTTACATGTAACGACTAACGATGACTTAACGACTCAGTTAAAAGGTATATACATGTAGTGTTTTAATATGTATTTATACACTTTTGAAAGGCTTAAATACACTTATCAAAATACTTCTACTTAACAAAAATACTTACAATTACATCCTTGTTCAGTTTCATCAACAATTCTACTCGTATGCACCCGTATTCGTACTCGTACAATACACAGCTTTTAGATGTATGTACTATTGGTATATACACTCCAATGATCAGCTCTTAGCAGCCCATGTTAGTCACCTAACACATGTGGGAACCATCATTTGGCAACTAGCATGAAATATCTCATAAAATTACAAAAATATTAGTAATCATTCATGACTTATTTACATGAAAACAAAATTACATATCCTTTATATCTAATCCATACACCAACGACCAAAAACACCTACAAACACTTTCATTCTTCAATTTTCTTCATCTAATTGATCTCTCTCAAGTTCTATCTTCAAGTTCTAAGTGTTCTTCATATATTTTACAAGTTCTAGTTACATAAAATCAAGAATACTTTCAAGTTTGCTAGCTCACTTCCAATCTTGTAAGGTGATCATCCAACCTCAAGAAATCTTTGTTTCTTACAGTAGGTTATCATTCTAATACAAGGTAATAATCATATTCAAACTTTGGTTCAATTTCTATAACTATAACAATCTTATTTCAAGTGATGATCCTACTTGAACTTGTTTTCGTGTCATGATTCTGCTTCAAGAACTTCGAGCCATCCAAGGATCCGTTGAAGCTAGATCCATTTTTCTCTTTTCCAGTAGGTTTATCCAAGGAACTTAAGGTAGTAATGATGTTCATAACATCATTCGATTCATACATATAAAGCTATCTTATTCGAAGGTTTAAACTCGTAATCACTAGAACATAGTTTAGTTAATTCTAAACTTGTTCGCAAAAAAAAGTTAATCCTTCTAACTTGACTTTTAAAATTAACTACACACATGTTCTATATCTATATGATATGCTAACTTAATGATTTAAAACCTGGAAACACGAAAAACACCGTAAAACTGGATTTACGCCGTCGTAGTAACACCGCGGGCTGTTTTGGGTTAGTTAATTAAAAACTATGATAAACTTTGATTTTAAAGTTGTTATTCTGAGAAAATGATTTTTATTATGAACATGAAACTATATCCAAAAATTATGGTTAAACTCAAAGTGGAAGTATGTTTTCTAAAATGGTCATCTAGACGTCGTTCTTTCGACTGAAATGACTACCTTTACAAAAATGACTTGTAACTTATTTTTCCGACTATAAACCTATACTTTTCTGTTTAGATTCATAAAATAGAGTTCAATATGAAACCATAGCAATTTGATTCACTCAAAACGGATTTAAAATGAAGAAGTTATGGGTAAAACAAGATTGGATAATTTTTCTCATTTTAGCTACGTGAAAATTGGTAACAAATCTATTCCAACCATAACTTAATCAACTTGTATTGTATATTATGTAATCTTGAGATACCATAGACACGTATACAATGTTTCGTCCTATCATGTCGACACATCTATATATATTTCGGAACAACCATAGACACTCTATATGTGAATGTTGGAGTTAGCTATACAGGGTTGAGGTTGATTCCAAAATATATATAGTTTGAGTTGTGATCAATACTGAGATACGTATACACTGGGTCGTGGATTGATTCAAGATAATATTTATCGATTTATTTCTGTACATCTAACTGTGGACAACTAGTTGTAGGTTACTAACGAGGACAGCTGACTTAATAAACTAAAAACATCAAAATATATTAAAAGTGTTGTAAATATATTTTGAACATACTTTGATATATATGTATATATTGTTATAGGTTCGTGAATCAACCAGTGGCCAAGTCTTACTTCCCGACGAAGTAAAAATCTGTGAAAGTGAGTTATAGTCCCACTTTTAAAATCTAATATTTTTGGGATGAGAATACATGCAGGTTTTATAAATGATTTACAAAATAGACACAAGTACGTGAAACTACATTCTATGGTTGAATTATCGAAATCGAATATGCCCCTTTTTATTAAGTCTGGTAATCTAAGAATTAGGGAACAGACACCCTAATTGACGCGAATCCTAAAGATAGATCTATTGGGCCTAACAAACCCCATCCAAAGAACCGGATGCTTTAGTACTTCGAAATTTATATCATATCCGAAGGGTGTCCCGGAATGATGGGGATATTCTTATATATGCATCTTGTTAATGTCGGTTACCAGGTGTTCACCATATGAATGATTTTTATCTCTATGTATGGGATGTGTATTGAAATATGAAATCTTGTGGTCTATTATTATGATTTGATATATATAGGTTAAACCTATAACTCACCAACATTTTTGTTGACGTTTTAAGCATGTTTATTCTCAGGTGATTATTAAGAGCTTCCGCTGTCGCATACTTAAATAAGGACGAGATTTTGAGTCTATGCTTGTATGATATTGTGTAAAAACTGCATTCAAGAAACTTATTTTGTTGTAACATATTTGTATTGTAAACCATTATGTAATGGTCGTGTGTAAACAGGATATTTTAGATTATCATTATTTGATAATCTACGTAAAGCTTTTTAAAACCTTTATCTATGAAATAAAGGTTATGGTTTGTTTTAAAAATGAATGCAGTCTTTGAAAAACGTCTCATATAGAGGTCAAAACCTCGCAACGAAATCAATTAATATGGAACGTTTTTAATCAATAAGAACGGGACATTTCAAAATTCGTCATAAATCTCGATTGATTCTCGTATCCTTTTGAGTGTTACAATTAAAAGTGATGTTCTATCACAGTTTTAAAGTCAAAGTATAGTTTGAAAAAAATGTAAGGATCTAAGAGTGATGGTTTTGCTTATATCTCGAGTTGCATTCTGAGATTTCAAAAATCAGAATAGGTGATTGAATTTGAATGAGTATGGTTGTTTTGATTTCTTATAAAAGAAGGTATACTGTTGTGAAAATAGGGAGTATAGTTGATGATTTACTGAATTAGAATCGAAGAATGTAATATATTAATTGTGCATTTATATATCTCTCGGGTATTACCTACCCGTTAAAAAAATGTCACAAATAATATTTTGAACAAGAATTTTTCATTACAGTCTTTATGAAAATATAAGTATGTATATTTTCTTCAAATGTAATACAGATTCAATGAGTTAATATCATATTAAGCTCATTTGATTTTCGGCTTGGATTAGTAAAGAATAATCTCTAAAACATTAGAGATTACATAATCTTCGCGGAGTATTTCGCTAATGTAATCAATACTTCAATATTTATTCTTATAGATATTTCCTTAGTGAATTATGCTGATGCTCATAGAACTCTTGCTAACTTCACAAGATACGAATGTTGTTTTCCAGTAAGTTTCGAGTACATTGAAGATGAAAGTGTAAAATCAAACATGTTATTGAATGATACACTTGGTTTATTATGAAACCGAATTTATTTAATTGAATCAAAGATTGTAGTTACGATGGTTAGGTTGTTAACGAAGGATGTACATCATATCATATTAGTAGTATGAATTTAACTGAGTAGTATCTACCCTTTTTCAATTCATATTCAATAGCTTAGTACGAAAGATTTTTATAGTTTCAGCATTCATATATATAAAATATATATATATATATATAATTTCTTCAGAAGAATGAGTTAATACTTCATAACTCATTGATACAAAATACTCGTTGTTGATCAATGATGACGTCCACGGCGATTCTTGAACTGACGGAACTTGTGATGTTATAGGTGCTGCTAGTGCTGATGATGCTGACAGTGAAATGTCCCGTTCTTATTGATTAAAAACGTTCCATATTAATTGATTTCGTTGCGAGGTTTTGACCTCTATATGAGACGTTTTTCAAAGACTGCATTCATTTTAAAACAAACCATAACCTTTATTTCATCAATAAAGGTTTAAAAAGCTTTACGTAGATTATCAAATAATGATAATCTAAAATATCCTGTTTACACACGACCATTACATAATGGTTTATAATACAAATATGTTAAAACAAAATAAGTTTCTTGAATGCAGTTTTTACACAATATCATACAAGCATGGACTCCAAATCTCGTCCTTATTTAAGTATGCGACAGCGGAAGCTCTTAATAATCACCTGAGAATAAACATGCTTAAAACGTCAACAAAAATGTTGGTGAGTTATAGGTTTAACCTATATATATCAAATCGTAACAATAGACCACAAGATTTCATATTTCAATACACATCCCATACATAGAGATAAAAATCATTCATATGGTGAACACCTGGTAACCGACATTAACAAGATGCATATATAAGAATATCCCCATCATTCCGGGACACCCTTCGAATATGATATAAATTTCGAAGTACTAAAGCATCCGGTACTTTGGATGGGGTTCGTTAGGCCCAATAGATCTATCTTTAGGATTCGCGTCAATTAGGGTGTCTGTTCCCTAATTCTTAGATTACCAGACTTAATAAAAAAAAGGGGCATATTCGATTTTGATAATTCAACCATAGAATGTAGTTTCACGTACTTGTGTCTATTTTGTAAATCATTTATAAAACCTGCATGTATTCTCATCCCAAAAATATTAGATTTTAAAAGTGGAACTATAACTCACTTTCACAGATTTTTACTTCGTCGAGAAGTAAGACTTGGCCACTGGTTGATTCACGAACCTATAACAATATATACATATATATCAAAGTATGTTCAAAATATATTTACAACACTTTTAATATATTTTGATGTTTTAAATTTATTAAGTCAGCTGTCCTCGTTAGTAACCTACAACTAGTTGTCCATAGTTAGATGTACAGAAATAAATCGATAAATATTATCTTGAATCAATCCACGACCCAGTGTATACGTATCTCAGTATTGATCACAACTCAAACTATATATATTTTGGAATCAACCTCAACCCTGTATAGCTAACTCCAACATTCACATATAGAGTGTCTATGGTTGTTCCGAAATATATATAGATGTGTCGACATGATAGGTCAAAACATTGTATACGTGTCTATGGTATCTCAAGATTACATAATATACAATACAAGTTGATTAAGTTATGGTTGGAATAGATTTGTTACCAATTTTCACGTAGCTAAAATGAGAAAAATTATCCAATCTTGTTTTACCCATAACTTCTTCATTTTAAATCCGTTTTGAGTGAATCAAATTGCTATGGTTTCATAATGAACTCTATTTTATGAATCTAAACAGAAAATGTATAGGTTTATAGTCAGAAAAATAAGTTACAAGTCATTTTTGTAAAGGTAGTCATTTCAGTCGAAAGAACGACGTCTAGATGACCATTTTAGAAAACATACTTCCACTTTGAGTTTAACCATAATTTTTGGATATAGTTTCATGTTCATAATAAAAATCATTTTCTCAGAATAACAACTTTTAAATTAAAGTTTATCATAGTTTTTAATTAACTAACCCAAAACAGCCCGCGGTGTTACTACGACGGCGTAAATCCGGTTTTACGGTGTTTTTCGTGTTTTCAGGTTTTAAATCATTAAGTTAGCATATCATATAGATATAGAACATGTGTTTAGTTGATTTTAAAAGTCAAGTTAGAAGGATTAACTTTTGTTTGAGAACAAGTTTAGAATTAACTAAACTATGTTCTAGTGATTACAAGTTTAAACCTTCGAATAAGATAGCTTTATATGTATGAATCGAATGATGTTATGAACATCATTACTACCTTAAGTTCCTTGGATAAACCTACTGGAAAAGAGAAAAATGGATCTAGCTTCAACGGATCCTTGGATGGCTCGAAGTTCTTGAAGCAGAATCATGACACGAAAACAAGTTCAAGTAAGATCATCACTTGAAATAAGATTGTTATAGTTATAGAAATTGAACCAAAGTTTGAATATGATTATTACCTTGTATTATAATGATAACCTACTGTAAGAAACAAAGATTTCTTGAGGTTGGATGATCACCTTACAAGATTGGAAGTGAGCTAGCAAACTTGAAAGTATTCTTGATTTTATGTAACTAGAATTTGTAGAATATATGAAGAACACTTAGAACTTGAAGATAGAACTTGAGAGAGATCAATTAGATGAAGAAAATTGAAGAATGAAAGTGTTTGTAGGTGTTTTTGGTCGTTGGTGTATGGATTAGATATAAAGGATATGTAATTTTGTTTTCATGTAAATAAGTCATGAATGATTACTCATATTTTTGTAATTTTATGAGATATTTCATGCTAGTTGCCAAATGATGGTTCCCACATGTGTTAGGTGACTCACATGGGCTGCTAAGATCTGATCATTGGAGTGTATATACCAATAGTACATACATCTAAAAGCTGTGTATTGTACGAGTACGAATACGGGTGCATACGAGTAGAATTGTTGATGAAACTGAACGAGGATGTAATTGTAAGCATTTTTGTTAAGTAGAAGTATTTTGATAAGTGTATTGAAGTCTTTCAAAAGTGTATAAATACATATTAAAACACTACATGTATATACATTTTAACTGAGTCGTTAAGTCATCGTTAGTCGTTACATGTAAGTGTTGTTTTGAAACCTTTAGGTTAACGATCTTGTTAAATGTTATTAAACCAATGTTTATAATATCAAATGAGATTTTAAATTATTATATTATCATGATATTATCATGTATGAATATCTCTTAATATGATATATATACATTAAATGTCTTTACAGCGATAATCGTTACATATATGTCTCGTTTAAAAATCATTAAGTTAGTAGTCTTGTTTTTACATATGTAGTTCATTGTTAATATACTTAATGATATGTTTACTTATCATAGTATCATGTTAACTATATATATATCCATATATATGTCATCATATAGTTTTTACAAGTTTTAACGTTCGTGAATCACCGGTCAACTTGGGTGGTCAATTGTCTATATGAAACATATTTCAATTAATCAAGTCTTAACAAGTTTGATTGCTTAACATGTTGGAAATATTTAATCATGTAAATATCAATCTCAGTTAATATATATAAACATGGAAAAGTTCGGGTCACTACAGTACCTACCCGTTAAATAAATTTCGTCCCGAAATTTTAAGCTGTTGAAGGTGTTGACGAATCTTCTGGAAATAGATGCGGGTATTTCTTCTTCATCTGATCTTCATGCTCCCAGGTGAACTTGGGTCCTCTACGAGCATTCCATCGAACCTTAACAATTCGTATCTTGTTTTGCTTAAGTCTTTTAACCTCACGATCCATTATTTCGACGGGTTCTTCGATGAATTGAAGTTTTTCGTTGATTTGGATTTCATCTAACGGAATAGTGAGATCTTCTTTAGCAAAACATTTCTTCAAATTCGAGACGTGGAAAGTGTTATGTACAGCCGCGAGTTGTTGAGGTAACTCAAGTCGGTAAGCTACTGGTCCGACACGATCAATAATCTTGAATGGTCCAATATACCTTGGATTTAATTTCCCTCGTTTACCAAATCGAACAACGCCTTTCCAAGGTGCAACTTTAAGCATGACCATCTCTCCAATTTCAAATTCTATATCTTTTCTTTTAATGTCAGCGTAGCTCTTTTGTCGACTTTGGGCGGTTTTCAACCGTTGTTGAATTTGGATGATCTTCTCGGTAGTTTCTTGTATAATCTCCGGACCGGTAATCTGTCTATCCCCCACTTTACTCCAACAAATCAGAGACCTGTACTTTCTACCATAAAGTGCTTCAAACGGCGCCATCTCAATGCTTGAATGGTAGCTGTTGTTGTAGGAAAATTCTACTAACGGTAGATGTCGATCCCAACTGTTTCCGAAATCAATAACACATGCTCGTAGCATGTCTTCAAGAGTTTGTATCGTCCTTTCGCTCTGCCCATCAGTTTGTGGATGATAGGCAGTACTCATGTCTAGACGAGTTCCTAATGCTTGCTGTAATGTCTGCCAGAATCTTGAAATAAATCTGCCATCCCTATCAGAGATAATAGAGATTGGTATTCCATGTCTGGAGACGACTTCCTTCAAATACAGTCGTGCTAACTTCTCCATCTTGTCATCTTCTCTTATTGGCAGGAAGTGTGCTGATTTGGTG
This sequence comes from Rutidosis leptorrhynchoides, assembly GCF_046630445.1. Lineage (NCBI taxonomy): Eukaryota > Viridiplantae > Streptophyta > Magnoliopsida > Asterales > Asteraceae > Rutidosis > Rutidosis leptorrhynchoides. The sequence continues at coordinate 678,186,451 of NC_092334.1, read as the reverse complement.
AGACGATCAACTATTACCCAAATAGTATCAAAACCATTTGCAGTCCTTGGCAATTTAGTGATGAAATCCATGGTAATGTTTTTCTCATTTCCATTCCGGGATTTCGGGTTGTTGAAGTAGACATGATGGTTTCTGATGCTCAGCTTTGACCTTAGAACACGTCAAACATTCTCCTACGTATTTAGCAACATCGGCTTTCATACCCGGCCACCAAAAATGTTTCTTGAGATCCTTGTACATCTTCCCCGTTCCAGGATGTATTGAGTATCTGGTTTTATGAGCTTCTCTAAGTACCATTTCTCTCATATCTCCAAATTTTGGTACCCAAATCCTTTCAGCCCTATACCGGGTTCCGTCTTCCCGAATATTAAGATGCTTCTCTGATCCTTTGGGTATTTCATCCTTTAAATTTCCCTCTTTTAAAACTCCTTGTTGCGCCTCCTTTATTTGAGTAGTAAGGTTATTATGAATCATTATATTCATAGATTTTACTCGAATGGGTTCTCTGTCCTTCCTGCTCAAGGCATCGGCTACCACATTTACCTTCCCCGGGTGGTAACGAATCTCAAAGTCGTAATCATTCAATAATTCAATCTACCTACGCTGCCTCATATTCAGTTGTTTCTGATTAAATATGTGTTGAAGACTTTTGTAGTCGGTATATATAATACTTTTGACCCCATATAAGCAGTGCCTCCAAGTCTTTAATGCAAAAACAACCGCGCCTAATTCCAAATCATGCGTCGTATCATTTTATTCGTGAATCTTCAATTGTCTAGACGCATAAGCAATCACCTTCGTTCGTTGCATTAATACACAACCGAGATCTTGCTTTGATGCGTCACAATAAGTCACAAAATCATCATTCCCTTCAGGCAATGACAATATAGGTGCCGTAGTTAGCTTTTTCTTTAATAACTGAAACGCTTTCTCTTGTTCATCATTCCATTCAAATTTCTTCCCTTTATGCGTTAATGCAGTCAAGGGTTTTGCTATTCTGGAAAAGTCTTGGATGAACCTTCTGTAGTAACCAGCTAGTCCTAAAAACTGGCGTATGTGTTTCGGAGTTTTCGGGGTTTCCCACTTTTCAACAGTTTCTATCTTTGCCGGATCCACCTTAATACCTTCTTTGTTCACTATGTGATCGAGGAATTGAACTTCTTCCAACCAAAATGCACACTTTGAAAACTTAGCGTACAATTCTTCCTTCCTCAATACTTCTAACACCTTTCTTAAATGTTCACCGTGTTCTTGGTCATTCTTTGAGTAAATAAGTATGTCATCAATGAAAACAATGACAAACTTGTCAAGGTATGGTCCACACACTCGGTTCATAAGGTCCATGAACACAGCTGGTGCATTAGTTAAACCAAACGGCATGACCATAAACTCGTAATGACCGTAACGTGTTCTGAAAGCAGTCTTTGGAATATCATCTTCTTTCACCCGCATTTGATGATACCCGGAACGTAAGTCAATCTTTGAATAAACAGACGAGCCTTGTAGTTGATCAAATAAGTCGTCGATTCTCGGTAGTGGGTAGCGGTTCTTGATGGTAAGTTTGTTCAACTCTCGGTAGTCGATACACAACCTGAATGTACCATCTTTCTTCTTGACAAACAAAACAGGAGCTCCCCACGGTGATGTGCTTGATCGAATGAAATCACGCTCTAAAAGTTCTTGTAATTGGCTTTACAGTTCTTTCATCTCACTGGGTGCGAGTCTGTAAGGAGCACGAGCTATTGGTGCAGCTCCTGGTACAAGATCTATTTGAAATTCAACGGATCGATGTGGGGGTAATCCCGGTAATTCTTTCGGAAATACATCGGGAAATTCTTTTACAATGGGAACATCATTGATGCTCTTTTCTTCAGTTTGTACTTTCTCGACGTGTGCTAGAACAGCATAGCAACCTTTTCTTATTAGTTTTTGTGCCTTCAAATTACTAATAAGATGTAGCTTCGTGTTGCCCTTTTTTCCGTACACCATTAAGGGTTTTCCTTTTTCTCGTATAATGCGAATTGCATTTTTGTAACAAACGATCTCTGCTTTCACTTCTTTCAACCAGTTCATACCGATTATCACATCAAAACTCCCTAACTCTACTGGTATCAAATCAATCTTAAATGTTTCGCTAACCAGTTTAATTTCTCGATTCCGACATATATTATCTGCTGAAATTAATTTACCATTTGCTAATTCGAGTAAAAATTTACTATCCAAAGGCGTCAATGGACAACTTAATTTAGCACAAAAATCTCTACTCATATAGCTTCTATCCGCACCCGAATCAAATAAAACGTAAGCAGATTTATTGTCAATAAGAAACGTACCCGTAACAAGCTCCGGGTCTTCCTGTGCCTCTGCCGCATTAATATTGAAAACTCTTTCGCGGCCTTGTCCATTCGTGTTCTCCTGGTTCGGGCAATTTCTAATAATGTGGCCCAGTTTTCCACATTTATAACAAACTACATTGGCATAACTTGCTCCGACACTACTTGCTCCGCCATTACTCATTCCGACACCATTTGTTCCTTTCGTTCTATTAACCCCTGGTCCATAGACCTCACACTTCACCGCGCTATGACCATTTCTTTTAGACTTGTTGCAAAATTTGGTGCAGAACCCCGAGTGATACTTTTCACACCTTTGGCATAGCTGCTTCTGATTGTTGTTGTTGTTGTTGCGGTTATTATTGTTGTTGGGATGATTGTTGTAGTTGCTGTTGTTGTTGTTGTTATTGTTGTTGTTGTTGGGCCATTTGTTGTAGTTGCGATTGATGTTGCGATTGTTGGGATAATTGTTGCGATTATTGTTGTAATTGCTGTTGTTGTTGTATTGGTGATTCTTATCACCATTTTCCTCCCACTTTCTTTTGACTTGCTTCACATTGGCCTCTTCAGCAGTATGTTCTTTAATTCTTACTTCAATCTGGTTCACTAGTTTGTGAGCCATTCTACATGCCTGTTGTATGGAGGCGGGCTCGTGTGAACTTATATCTTCTTGGATTCTTTCCGGTAATCCTTTCACAAACGCGTCGATCTTCTCTTCCTCATCTTCGAATGCTCCCGGACACAATAGGCACAATTCTGTGAATCGTCTTTCGTACGTGGTAATATCAAATCCTTGGGTTCGTAACCCTCTAAGTTCTGTCTTGAGCTTATTGACCTCGGTTCTGGGACGGTACTTCTCGTTCATCAAGTGCTTGAATGCTGACCACGGTAGTGCGTACGCATCGTCTTGTCCCACTTGCTCTAGATAGGTATTCCACCATGTTAACGCAGAACCTGTAAAGGTATGTGTAGTGTACTTCACTTTGTCCTCTTTAGTACACTTACTTATGGCAAACACCGATTCGACCTTCTCGGTCCACCGTTTCAATCCGATCGGTCCTTCGGTTCCATCAAATTCCAAAGGTTTGCAGGCAGTGAATTCTTTGTAGGTGCATCCTACACGATTTCCTGTACTGCTAGATCCAAGGTTATTGTTGGTATGTAGCGCAGCCTGTACTGCGGCTATGTTTGAAGCTAGAAAAGTACGGAATTCCTCTTCATTCATATTCACGGTGTGTCGAGTAGTCGGTGCCATTTCCTTCAAAATAATCAAATGGAACAAGTTAATCATACAGAATATTAAGAGTAGTTAATAGTATTTCGTAGCATAATATGAACTCATTTATAAAAGCTTTTTCTTCATATTAGCGTTTTATAAGTTTAAATTCGGGTACTACCTACCCGTTAAGTTCATACTTATTAGCTAATATACAATTCAACTACTACAATTCTATATGAAAAACTGATTATAATAATATTTCACGTTCAAACTTTTAGACAATATTTTACAAACTTACAATACCGCTTATTTTACATATAGCATGAAATATAGCACACAATAAATTTGCTACAAGATGGTTGTGAAGATAATTCTAGCTAGTACACAAGTCGTTCAGCAAAGGCAATAAAGACACGTAATTCATACGTCCAGAAACAAGTCATGCATTCTGGTTTTACTAGGATTACTTCTCATCCTTGGTCTTGTGGAACATAACCGTTATGGCCGTTGATAAGACAGCGTGTTGTAACGTCGTCAAAGGGACGAGGGTTACGTAATGTCAAACAGTCCCGTAACAATCTAAAAACCTCATTTCTTACCCCAATTACCGAATCCGTCACTTGTGGGAACGTTTTGTTTAATAGTTGTAGCCCGATGTTCTTGTTCTCACTTTGGTGAAAAGCGAACATTACTAATCCGTAAGCATAACATGCTTCTTTATGTTGCATGTTAGCCGCTTTTTCTAAATCACGAAGTCCAATATTCGGATATATTGAGTCAAAATAATTTCTTAACCCATTGTGTAAAATAGCATTTGGGTTCCCCGCAATATATGCGTCAAAGTAAACACATCGTAACTTATGGATTTCCCAATGTGATATCCCCCATCTTTCGAATGAAAGCCTTTTATAAACCAAGGCATTCTTGGAACGTTCTTCGAATGTCTTACAAACTGATCTCGCCTTAAATAGTTGTGCCGAAGAATTCTGACCGACTCTAGACAAGATTTCATCAATCATGTCACTGGGTAGGTCTCTTAAAATATTGGGTTGTCTATCCATTTTGTGTTTTTATACTGTAAAATAGACAAGAGTTAGATTCATAAAAAAAAATACTTATTAATACAAGCAATTTTTACATATATCATAAAGCATAAGCATACTATATTACATATATTACACCACACGAATACAACTATCTTATTCCGACTCGTTTGTTTCTTCTTCTTCAGTTTTGGTTCGTTTTGCCAAGTTTCTAGGGATATATGATGTTCCCCTAATACGAGCCATCGTTATCCACATTGGTTTAGAAAAACCAGGTGGTTTAGAGGTTCCCAGGTCATTGTTACAACTTATGGACTTCGGGGGTTGACGATACATATAAAGTTCATCGGGGTTGGAATTAGATTTCTCTATTTTTATGCCCTTTCCCTTATTATTTTCTTTTGCCTTTTTAAATTCAGTTGGGGTAATTTCTAAAACATCATCGGAATTCTAGTCGGAATCCGATTCATCGGAGAATTGGTAATCCTCCCAATATTTTGCTTCCTTGGCGGAAACACCATTGACCATAATTAACCTTGATCGGTTGGTTGAGGATTTTCTTTTACTTAACCGTTTTATTATTTCCCCCACCGGTTCTATTTCTTCATCCGGTTCCGATTCTTCTTCCGGTTCCGATTCTTCTTCCGGATCCGACTCTTCTTCCGGTTCCTCTTCGGGAACTTGTGAATCAGTCCACGAATCATTCCAATTTACATTTGACTCTTCATTATTATTAGGTGAGTCAATGGGACTTGTTCTAGAGGTAGACATCTATCACATAATATCAAACGCGTTAAGAGATTAATATATCACATAATATTCACATGTTAAAAATATATAGTTTCCAACAAAATTTGTTAAGCAATCATTTTTCAAGTAAACACGGTCGAAGTCCAGACTCACTAATGCATCCTAACAAACTAGATAAGACACACTAATGCAAAATTCTGGTTCTCTAAGACCAACGCTCGGATACCAACTGAAATGTCCCGTTCTTATTGATTAAAAACATTCCATATTAATTGATTTCGTTGCGAGGTTTTGACCTCTATATGAGACGTTTTTCAAAAAAAACTTTATTTCATCAATAAAGGTTTAAAAAACTTTACGTAGATTATCAAATAATGATAATCTAAAATATCCTGTTTACACACGACCATTACATAATGGTTTACAATACAAATATGTTACAACAAAATAAGTTTCTTGAATGCAGTTTTTACACAATATCATACAAGCATGGACTCCAAATCTCGTCCTTATTTAAGTATGCGACAGCGGAAGCTCTTAATAATCACCTGAGAATAAACATGCTTAAAATGTCAACAAAAATGTTGGTGAGTTATAGGTTTAACCTATATATATCAAATCGTAACAATAGACCACAAGATTTCATATTTCAATACACATCCCATACATAGAGATAAAAATCATTCATATGGTGAACACCTGGTAACCGACATTAACAAGATGCATATATAAGAATATCCCTATCATTCCGGGACACCCTTCGGATATGATATAAATTTCGAAGTACTAAAGCATCCGGTACTTTGGATGGGGTTTGTTAGGCCCAATAGATCTATCTTTAGGATTCGCGTCAATTAGGGTGTCTGTTCCCTAATTCTTAGATTACCAGACTTAATAAAAAAAGGGGCATATTCAATTTCGATAATTCAACCATAGAATGTAGTTTCACGTACTTGTGTCTATTTTGTAAATCATTTATAAAACCTGCATGTATTCTCATCCCAAAAATATTAGATTTTAAAAGTGGGACTATAACTCACTTTCACAGATTTTTACTTCGTCGAGAAGTAAGACTTGGCCACTGGTTGATTCACGAACCTATAACAATATATACATATATATCAAAGTATGTTCAAAATATATTTACAACACTTTTAATATATTTTGATGTTTTAAATTTATTAAGTCAGCTGTCCTCGTTAGTAACCTACAACTAGTTGTCCACAGTTAGATGTACAGAAATAAATCGATAAATATTATCTTGAATCAATCCACGACCCAGTGTATACGTATCTCAGTATTGATCACAACTCAAACTATATATATTTTGGAATCAACCTCAACCCTGTATAGCTAACTCCAACATTCACATATAGAGTGTCTATGGTTGTTCCGAAATATATATAGATGTGTCGACATGATAGGTCAAAACATTGTATACGTGTCTATGGTATCTCAATATTACATAATATACAATACAAGTTGATTAAGTTATGGTTGGAATAGATTTGTTACCAATTTTCACGTAGCTAAAATGAGAAAAATTATCCAATCTTGTTTTACCCATAACTTCTTCATTTTAAATCCGTTTTGAGTGAATCGAATTGCTATGGTTTCATAATGAACTCTATTTTATGAATCTAAACAGAAAAAGTATAGGTTTATAGTCGGAAAAATAAGTTACAAGTCGTTTTTGTAAAGGTAGTCATTTCAGTCGAAAGAACGACGTCTAGATGACCATTTTAGAAAACATACTTCCACTTTGAGTTTAACCATAATTTTTGGATATAGTTTCATGTTCATAATAAAAATCATTTTCTCAGAATAAAAACTTTTAAATCAAAGTTTATCATAGTTTTTAATTAACTAACCCAAAACAGCCCGCGGTGTTACTACGACGGCATAAATCCGGTTTTACGGTGTTTTTCGTGTTTTCAGGTTTTAAATCATTAAGTTAGCATATCATATAGATATAGAACATGTGTTTAGTTGATTTTAAAAGTCAAGTTAGAAGGATTAACTTTTGTTTGCGAACAAGTTTAGAATTAACTAAACTATGTTCTAGTGATTACAAGTTTAAACCTTCGAATAAGATAGCTTTATATGTATGAATCGAATGATGTTATGAACATCATTACTACCTTAAGTTCCTTGGATAAACCTACTGGAAAAGAGAAAAATGGATCTAGCTTCAACGGATCCTTGGATGGCTCGAAGTTCTTGAAGCAGAATCATGACACGAAAACAAGTTCAAGTAAGATCATCACTTGAAATAAGATTGTTATAGTTATAGAAATTGAACCAAAGTTTGAATATGATTATTACCTTGTATTAGAATGATAACCTACTGTAAGAAACAAAGATTTCTTGAGGTTGGATGATCACCTTACAAGATTGGAAGTGAGCTAGCAAACTTGAAAGTATTCTTGATTTTATGTAACTAGAACTTGTAGAATATATGAAGAACACTTAGAACTTGAAGATAGAACTTGAGAGAGATCAATTATATGAAGAAAATTGAAGAATGAAAGTGTTTGTAGGTGTTTTTGGTCGTTGGTGTATGGATTAGATATAAAGGATATGTAATTTTGTTTTCATGTAAATAAGTCATGAATGATTACTCATATTTTTGTAATTTTATGAGATATTTCATGCTAGTTGCCAAATGATGGTTCCCACATGTGTTAGGTGACTCACATGGGCTGCTAAGAGCTGATCATTGGAGTGTATATACCAATAGTATATACATCTAAAAGATGTGTATTGTACGAGTACGAATACGGGTGCATACGAGTAGAATTGTTGATGAAACTGAACGAGGATGTAATTGTAAGCATTTTTGTTAAGTAGAAGTATTTTGATAAGTGTATTGAAGTCTTTAAAAAGTGTATAAATACATATTAAAACACTACATGTATATACATTTTAACTGAGTCGTTAAGTCATCGTTAGTCGTTACATGTAAGTGTTGTTTTGAAACCTTTAGGTTAACGATCTTGTTAAATGTTATTATACCAATGTTTATAATATCAAATGAGATTTTAAATTATTATATTATCATGATATTATCATGTATGAATATCTCTTAATATGATATATATACATTAAATGTCTTTACAACGATAATCGTTACATATATGTCTCGTTTAAAAATCATTAAGTTAGTAGTCTTGTTTTTACATATGTAGTTCATTGTTAATATACTTAATGATATGTTTACTTATCATAGTATCATGTTAACTATATATATATATCCATATATATGTCATCATATAGTTTTTACAAGTTTTAACGTTCGTGAATCACCGGTCAACTTGGGTGGTCAATTGTCTATATGAAACATATTTCAATTAATCAAGTCTTAACAAGTTTGATTGCTTAACATGTTGGAAATATTTAATCATGTAAATATCAATCTCAGTTAATATATATAAACATGGAAAAGTTCGGGTCACTACAGACAGTACTGACGGTGATGGTGGTGCTGATGATATTGTTGATTCTGATGATACTGCCGGTAACTGCTGGTGATGCTGCTGAAGCTTGTGGTATTGAGGCTTGTGATGTGGATGTTACTGGCGGTATTGGTTATGCTGCTGGTGCTGCTGATTGTGTTTGTAATCCTTGCACCATGTGTTCCAAAGCCACTACTCGGGCGCGAAGTTCGTTAATTTCTGCTAGTACACCGGGATGATTGGCGGTTGGAATGAGCGGATGAATAAGATTCGCAATATGGGATAGTATATAATCATGACGAGATACTCTAGCAATGAGTGAGAAAATGGTGTCTCGAACAGGTTCGCCGGTAAGTGCTTCAGGTTCATCGCCAAGAGGGCAATGTGGTGGATGGAAGGGATCACCTTCTTCTTGTCTCCAATGGTTGAGTTGACTACGGACCCATCCCCAATTCATCTAAAATAGATGATGGGAAATTGGTTGATCCATTCCGGTGATGCTACTTTCGGAGCTCAGGTAGATATCCATATCGGAATAGCTGTCGGAATCTGAGGAATTCAAACTGGTTGAGGGATCCATCTCGTAGGATCAGGGAAAGAATTTTTGGTATGAAATAAATTGTAGAATTTAGATTTGGTATTCTTCAATTACATAATTTGTATATGTATATATAATACCAAAATTCCGTAAATTACGGAGAATCTTTGAAAAGATGTCAGTCAAAGTTCACAGTAATAGATGTGCTAAGATAAGAATCCGTCTATACACTATTATGCAATAAATGCAGGAAAACGCGTCTAGACTTAAGATGATAAGCAGGTAATTTCCTAAGGATGATAAGTAGATGATTTCCGACTAGAATTGATAAGCAAACTTTTTGACATGCAGACACGGTCGAAGTCCAGACTCACTAATGCATCTTAACAACTATCAGTTAGACACACTAATGCAAGACCTGGTTCGCTAAGACCACCGCTCTGATACCAACTGAAAGGACCCGTTCATATACATTATAAACGATTCACAATAGTTGATTACATCGCGAGGTATTTGACCTCTATATGATACGTTTTACAAACATTGCATTCGTTTTTAAAAGACAAACTTTCTTTATATCTAAAATTGACGGCATGCATACCATTTCATATTACATCCAACTATAATTGACTTAATATTAATCTTGATGAACTCAACGACTCGAATGCAACGTCTTTCAAAGTATGTCATGAATGACTCCAAGTAATATCCTTAAAATGAGCTAATGCACAGCGGAAGATTTCTTTAATACCTGAGAATAAACATGCTTTAAAGTGTCAACCAAAAGGTTGGTGAGTTCATTAGTTTATCATAATCAACCATTTTTGTAATAGTAATAGACCACAAGATTTCATATACATAAACGTTTTAATAAAAAAATTCTAAGTGGTTGAGCACTTGGTAACCATACTTAACATTTAATCAACGTCGCATATTCCATTTATTATGAAATCTCACTACACTGTACCAAGTGTAGTCACTGAAACGAAGTACTGTGCAACCGTTGAATACTGGTCGTCCAGTCTGGTTGGGGTTGTCAGGCCCGATAGATCTATCAACAGGATTTGCGTTTACAATACCGCATGTAAATGGTAGTTACCAAGCTATTAGGGAAAAATATGCAAAGTGGTACAACTCAACGTAGAATATGTTTTTAGTACTTGTGTCCATTTCGTAAAACAGTTATAAAATAGTGCATGTATACTCAGCCCAAAAATATATATAAAAAGGGAGTAATGAAACTCACAATACTGTATTTCGTAGCAATTATGTATATGACGGCACTGAACAAGTGCAGGGTTTGTCTCGGATTCACGAACCTATATTAAGTATATATATTTATATGTTGGTCAATATCTGTCTAACAATTTAGGTCAAATCGTAGTGTATCACAATCCTAATGCTCGAGACCGACATGCAAAAGTCAACAAAAGTCAACTTGACCCAAAATATCTTCCAAAATCTATACATGTTTATTATATAACTTATATATAGTCATTTTATATATTTAAATATATTTATCAGATCTTATTATACTAAATAATACAAGTCATTTATTAATAAATAAAAATTTATATTTAAATTCATATATGATAAAAATATACTTTTATATATATCTCAAGTAATAAAATTTATAAAATTCACTTAATATCATAAAAAATATAGTGGTATGTATTATTAATGTAATTATATTACGTGTGGTAAAAATATCTTTGTACGCATATTTATTTGATAAAATAATATTGATAATAATAATAATGATAAAAATAATAAAATGATAGTTTAAATAAAAATATTAGTTTTTAGTAATAAAGATAATTTTAGTAATAACATCAACTGATAACAATTATAATAATCATTTTAATAATAATATTAAAATTAATAATAATTCAACTGACCATATCTTTTAATCCGTTCATCGAACCCACACGATTTCTAAATGAAAAGTTATTAATTTTTCTTTAGCTTTTCAACGACATGCATATCATATACCTTATCTCAGTAGCTTATGTATCAAATTCGTGATTTATCATAAACTATTTAACGACGAAACTAAGCATACAAACATGCATAATCATATATACTCGAGCACTAGTCAGGGATACACTATTAATATATAAAAGATAAGATATGAATGCTCACGTATCAATATTGTGATTCAATATTGCAGGAAAGTACGTAGACGCAACGAAAATGATAAACGTTAGGTTGACCTCACGAGCAATACCCTCTACCCATAACCTCCATAGCTATAACCCATAATTTCCTTAGCTCTATCCCGTTTGAAAACTTATTTTGAAATCGTCTGAATATAACTCCGTCGTAGTATTTTATGTATACTAATAATATCTTGAAATAATACTAAGTAAATATATATATATGTAATTCGATTGAGAGAGTTTAGAGAAATATATTTCCAAGTTTCTATGAAATAATGAAACCTATTGAATTCTATTTATAATAGATTTTTGAATTATTAAAGTGACTTATTAAAGTATGAATTATTAAAGTGAATTATTAAAGTATGAATTATTAAAGTGAATTATTAAAGTATGAATTATTAAAGTGAATTATTAAAGTATGAATTATTAAAGTGAATTATTAAAGTGAATTATTAAAGTTAAAGTAAAGTAAAAGTAAAGTAAAAGTAAAGTAAAGGTAAAGTTAAAGTTAAAGTATAGTAAAAGTATAAAACTATGTACGTATAATACGCGTATAAATATATTTAATATTTATTTAAATCGTTATATCATAAAACATTTTAGAAAAGTAGAATTATATATATTCATAATAGGTTTCAAGTTTTTAAATTACAGTCTGTTGGTGAAGCATGGGATAAAGTCCAAAGGTTTAGTAAACGTATGAAATCATCTTAATGAAAAATGTCGAGTTACTTAACTTGTCGATATCCAACATCTAAGTTATTTACACTCTACGTTCTTACTTATAGATCACTTTACCATTTTCTGAATATTGTCAAAAAGAATAGATTTCTTAAATCACAGTGGACCTCATAACATTGGTCCGTAATCATATCATAATGTATCTGATAATTCAATCATTTGATATTATCTCTTAATTCTGTCGATAAATATATCGAAACAAATACGTTTATGTAAAGTATCATATATCTAATACTTTGTTAATGTTTTCAGTTAATATTATATATTATATATACATATCTATATACACATAATTGTTCGTGAATCATCGAACACGGTCAAAGGGTAATTGATTACATGAATGTAGTTCCAAACTTTTTGAGATTCAACATTACAAATTCTACTTATCGTGTCGGAAACATATAAAGGTTAGGTTTAAATTTGGTCAGAAATTTCCGGGTCGTCAGAGACTCAAACAATGGAATCCTTCTAGTGGCATATGCAGTTGTTGAGCAAGAAAATTACAACTCTTGGAGCTGGTTCTTGGATTGTTTAGGCAGAGATTTGGATCTGGATACAAATTCCAATTTTACTTTCATCAGTGATAGACAAAAGGTAAGTTACATACATTACTTGATTTGTTTAGAAGACATATATATACTTTTAATTTAGGTAATAACAATTGTAACTTGTTTTGTCCAGGGTTTATCACAAGCTATTTTGAGAATCTTTCCTTGTGCTGAACACAGATATTGTGTGAGGCACATTCATGCAAACATGAAAACAAGAGGGTACAATGGACTTGTATTTAAAAATCACTTATGGAAATGTGCTACTGCTACTACTGTTCCTCACTTTCAAAAGTCAATGCTTGAATTGAAGGAATTCAGCAAGGAATGCCACTTCTATTTATCCAAGATCCCACCATGTCAATGGTCAAGAAGCCACTTTACAGGTAATTACTTAAGTTACATACTTTGTAACAGTTCTTAAATATTAAATGAATTGTTAAGTTCTTTAATATTTTGTCAATGTTTAATTAACTTCAAACAGGTAGGGCTAAATATGATGTGCTGTTAAATAATGTGTGTGAGGTTTTAAATCGTTGGTTGGTAGATGCTAGAGATAAACCCATTATTACTTGCTTAGAATATGTTAGAGAATATTTGATGAGGAGGATTGTTACAACTAGGGAAAAGATTGCTAAGTGTAATGTGCCATTTACACCAAGTGGAAAAAAGATGTTTGATTTAATCACAAAGGAAGCCCATAAGTTGCAAGTTCTTTGGAGTGGAAGTGAACTATATCAAGTGAAAGGGGTCAGTGGTGAACAATATGTTGTTGACTTACAGAGGAAAACATGTACTTGCAGAAGATGGGAAATTACTGGTATGCCCTGCAAATATGGAGTAGCAAGTATTTGGAACATGGCAGACAATTCAGGTGATGTTGGTGTACATGAGAAGTGGGTGAACCCTATTTACTTCTTGGATACTTGGAAAAGGACATATGCTTTTACGATTAACCCAATTAATGGTAGGAGCATGTGGAAAGAAACAACTGCAAACAAACTACTTCCACCAATCATTGTACCTCAAGCTGGTAGACCAAAGAAGAATAGGAGAAAAGGAATTGATGAGAATGAAAGTATGAACAATAATGAAAAGTTGTCAAGGAGGGGAAAGAGTACAACATGTGGAAATTGTGGTTTTTATGGTCATAACAAGAGGGGATGCCCCAATGGAAGCCAGAATGTGGGTCAAAGCAACAATGGAAGCAAGAAAGTGGGTCAAAAGAAGAAGAAACAAGCAGATTCAAGTGGCACCAAGAAAAAATGAAATAAGTTAGCTTTTGATGATGTAATGTGTTAAAACATTTGCTTTTGATTAGCTATTTTGTAATGGTTTAGATTTTGTACCAAGGGCAGTTTCTTTTGGTTTGGTATTTTGTAATGGTTTGAATTTAGACATGGTTTAGATTGGTACTATTTTGATGTTTATTTTGGTAGCATTTCATGTAATGTAATGGCAAAACATGTCTGTAATGGTTAAGTTTATTTTTTGGCTTATGTATGTCGTGTGTTTCCAGTTAGACAACAACATATTACATGGTTTATTTTTTGGTTTATGTACAACAATTTAAACATCAAAATGGTGCTACTTTTTTCATTCAACAACAAATCCAACAAAAAACAACATTACAGCACCATCACTACATTACATCACCCATTACTACATTACTACACTAACATTCCAAAAAACAACATTACAGCACCATCACTACATTACATCACCCATTACTACATTACTACACTAACATACACCAACAAAAGTATCCAAGTACAGATTACAATGATCTTCATCCTTCTTAATTCCATTAGCAGTTCATTACAACGATCACAAACAGGTGGGTCAATCCAGTCAAAGATGCTGCATTCAGAAAACTAATAAAACCCTAAATTAATTCAACAATAAAAAGAAAGAACAAAACCAATTAATTAGGGTTAATGTGTTCAGTACCGTTTTTGAACAGCCGTAAAAACGTCTCCCAGGGTTTCGATGTGTGCGGGACAAATAAATCACTGCACGCCTTCCACAATAACAATTGACCATCGTTTGATTGTTGGAGCAAGAGAGAGAATTGTTGGAGCAAGAGAGGGAGTAGAGATGAAGTGTTGAAGCAGAAAAAAATTAAATTGATTGAATGAGAGAGAAGGGGGAGTATAGGTGGTATAAATGGGTATACATAAATACTTTAGACGAAAATACCCTCATGTGCCAGGCATGTGAGGGTTTAAAACGTTAGTTGTTGACAGAAGTTAGTCGATTGGACCCCCCATGCAACTATTACAAAGCACAGTGACCCCTAAGTTGAAATAATACTTTTGGACTACGTTTGCTGTTTTGAACAAACCACAGGGACCCCCCGTGCAATTTTGTCAAGATTAAATATAAAATATGCAATTATGAACATACCTAATTTTCTCTTGATTTTATTTTCTCGGCCACAAATTTCTATTTTACTAAACAGAAGTTTGTCGAGCGATCATCACCTTCCACATGCTGTTTGCCATCCTATACTTGTCTTCTTCGTGTGGGACAAAGCCACAGAGATCAAAAAAGCTTCCCTCAACAAAAGTATTTGAACAAAATACCAACCAGTTTCTTTGGAACGGTAGCAACGATCTTATTACCCTGTGTTTCATAGAATTAAAAATTATTATTAATTAACAGATATGGATATACTGTAAAAAAAACAAAAATGAATGTGCTTGAAACATATTGACATTAAAAATCGATAATACATTACATCTCAACCAAAAATAACATATCAAATCGAGTGTATTCATACCTCTACGTCAATCAGTACCATTTCATTCGCTGCTACAACGTTGGGTATGCTCCTTCGTTTCCAGACAGCAAAAAGGTTGACTCGTAGAGAAGGATTAGTTAAGTCCGTTCAACATGTTCAAAGGTACAAACTCTTGATTGGCAGCCATTTGATCGAATGTTTACAAAATCAAATTCTTTTTTTACAGAGTTGTTTGTGATAAGTGATAGGAAATCAATGAGGAGTGCTCTCCTTTTATAGTCCATTTTGATTGAATTTCGAAATTGAAATTTTGGTGGGAAAGTGTTGTTGATAAGATCGTATCTTATGAGATTAGATTGGAAATTGGAATGGATTGGGTTATAATTCAAATTGTGTAACAAAATAGGAGAGATATACGGATTTTTTATTACCATTGGTGACCTAATTTGATGAATTTTTAAATTAGGTCAACAAATTCTCAACTCGGTTTTTTGTATTGATTCATCCTTGGACGTTCGATTATACAACATGATTGATTGAATGAGTGATCGAAATTAGGTGTTTTTTTGTGAAGATCGCATCAGTTTTTTTTTTCTTTTTTTTTTTTTTCTTTTATGATGAAGACTAAAAATTGAAGAATTTTAATGTTGGTGATAGTCAAATGTAACAGATGGAATTTAGAAGTAATTAAGATCATTTTTATTTTGGCATTTATTTATTAGAATTATTATTTTACTAATTAAACATATTTCCTAATTTAAAACACTAGCTTTTAAGAGCCCGTGCGTTGCACGGCTAATCTTAATCATAAAATTTAAAACGTAAAATCTTATATCAATTAACTGTATAATAAAGACAGGATTGCAATAATTGGGGAGATTATGTACTTGGTCCAGATAGACACTCCACAAGTCTGTTCTTTTAGGATAGTCGCGAAACACTCCTTAAAACTTTGATCTTCCTCTATAAGGAACACCAATCTTCAACTCAAAAATCGCTATTTATGTGATGAACCTTATATGTTTATGTTTGGGAAGACATATAATAGCACATTTTTCAACCGACTGAACCAAATCTTCATTTTGCTTTAATACTCTCTCAAACCACCTTAACCACACCTAAATTTTCTTAAAATATAAGTGTACATCCAATACCTTAAACACCGAAAATGATGAAAGTGGCTTGGAGTTGATAAATTGATTATATTATCAGTGAGTCAATACAGGTGACCCTAGCAAGGAGCTTTACGACCTCTATATTTTGTTAAAATTATTTGATATGCTTCATAACCTTTAAATGATTTGAACAAAAAGTGATATGGTTAACCTACCCCGACCCATACCCAAAATATCCGATTTTGGCCCATTACCTTACATGAAAGCTTATACTTCTTGATCATCTTTTCGAGGAGCTCGTCAGCTAATTTGTGTTGCTCGGTCCTCTCGTACACGCCTAATAGTGCAAAATGGACTTTTTAGAGTCACAAACTTGCAAAGCCCTTTTGAAATACTTTTACAACGCTTTCCTGATGATGAAAAAATTCAAATAATTTAGTTAGAAAATTAAAAAAAATAAAAATAACAAAGCCTTTGTTTATCAATCGAGAAGGTTTTGGCATTTGTTTTTATACCTCTGGAGGGTTTCCATATTCATTCTCTAAATTAAAGTAGGCATCCTAAACATTTAGCTACTCTGACTCTTCTCTAATATTGATCGTCCTTAAAGCCCTGCATTATCATCATACAAATTTCCGTGCTAAATAAACAGTACATACATATGGCGAATTCAACCCATGTATTTATTGATGGGTCAGTTTGAGTTGTTAACAACCCTAAAATTCAACATGAACCTGTGTTTCAGCCCTTAACAGCAAGGCGAGGTGAAATTACAAATAACTTATATACATATACATACATAGGTATATGTTTATATATCTAGTAATTACCTTTCAGCCATTGATCGAGCCTTCTCAACTTCATTCAAAGAGAGAAAAAACGCCATGTACTTAATCCAAATAAAATTGCTATTAGGCGAAGTTCTAATCAACTTCTCATAATCATCAACAGTTATAGGTACGTCATTATGCAATAATCTTTCTTCAGCTGCATTGTTATATCAAAGTTATTAAATTGTAAAAAATGGTCAAAACAGTCAATAGTAGTCAAAATTGGTAAAAAAAATAATAATAATAAAAAAGTTATACATAAACATATATTTAACACAACTACATTATAATTGTATCAACACATAGTGCTGAAGCTACTAAACTGACCCAGAAATACACAGCAACATAGATTTATACCCAAAAGCCAAATGAAGTAATAATAACAACCCAAATCATATAAACATCAGTAGTAGCAACCGTAATGAACATGCAAGTCGTAACCATTCAACCGAAGACATATGATATTTCAAGATTATATGATGGCCTCACTATTTAAACCAGCCTGTTAATATCTGTAGGCCTAGAAGGTGAAGTACACAAAGACAATCTCAAGAACAATACTTGATAAGGAAATGAAGCCTACCCACCACCTCAAAACTGGACACTCAATCTGATAGCTACCACCCATCATATTTCCTTTAGAAACCACCAGTTTTTTTCCTTTTAGTAAATAAGCACTAATATCAAGCAAAAAAACTAATTAATGGAATTGATAATCAATGATTCAACTGACATTTTAGATTGACAAAACTAAAAACTTATTGACTAAGGCATTTCATCAAACAGTTGTTGAGCACCCTATGAACCACATGTTATCAATGACTCAGAATCTGAAAAACAACAAACTTGGTTTCATTTATTCACAATACAGACATGAAATCGAAATCATAAACCCATATCAAATGACATCAATAAACATAAAATAGATTGTCTTTCCATAAAAATGAATACAAACTAAAACCATTTCGATTAAACATACTTGATGCCCTTTTTACAAACTAAAACCTGCAACTTTAATCATCCCTCCCTGTAACTAAAACAAATCAAGAAGCATAATTGTTTACTTATTACTAATAAATCAAAACAGCAGAAACTTAACCTACTTAAAAATGTAAACTTGTGTTATTAAAGATAAACCCTTAACACGGTTGCAATTAGGAGATTGAAGTAATGCCATGTAAGACATTCGATCAAACACCTACAGTTGAAAGTAATCCCATTATGCAAGAAATGGACATAAGCAATTAAACACTCAGTTGGACATAAGCAATTAAACACCCATATCTTAATAATAAGATGTAACACATGATAAATCATACAAGTAACACAATAGTGCAATCAAACAGGTACGAAATTAACAATGAACTGAATCACGCAATTTTAATGAACACACAGAATAATTAATAAATAAAAATAAAAAATACTTGTGATGTTGCAGAAAAGAAAACCATTAACCACTGCAGTAATGGCACAGTAACAATGGCGATGAACAACAACAATTACGATTTGTTTGACCATGGTACACCGATAACCGATAGTGAGAAGCAGACAGAAAACTATCGATTGAATGAGTTGTGTTTTTTTGGTGAATTTAATCATTCATATGAAACCTAATTGGGTTTAAACGGATTTGATGGAGAAGAAGAAGGGTACGGAGATACTAAACAAAAATTATACCATTAGGTGACTAAAATTATGGCGAATAATTTGGTGGTAGCGGCGACCTGTATTACGGCCGACGTAGGGCATTATCGCCGAATTTAGGGTTGTGGGTGTTACAATATTGAGGAGAGAGTGGAATAACTGTAATGGGTTCGTTTGTTTTTTAATCTATTTTTTAGGTGTAAATGGTAGGTGAATGACGCTGTTGATTAGGCCACGTGTCGCATTTCTGTGTTTTACGTAAAAAATAATAATAATAATAATAATAATATTTAAATAAAATCTGTGAGTGTGGAAACGTGTAATGTTCAAATTAAGGAGAATGTGAGTCTGACACCTTGGATGGGACATCACGCTTTATGTGATGAAAGGAAAAGGATATGACAATATATGCATTTTAAATGTAATTTATTTATCTAATTTTAATTTCAATACATGTAATCCGATTTTTTGGTCAGATGGTTAAAAAGTGATATGATCATAAATGTGATTTTGAAAGTTTGAATATGATATTGATGTTAAATTGTAAATTCGTAAATAAAAGTTAACATGAGGTTATTATTGTAATTAGTTTTTAAATTGAAAAGTTATGTAATAATCTTTTCAACAATCAATCTAATGGTTGTAATTAGTTTCTTTGATAAAATCAATGGTCAAGATTAAATAATTGAAAAGATTATTACTTATTTAAGCTTCTCTTTTAATAAGAATAATAATAAGAGTGATTTTATTATTAGTATGGGAATGGGAATGAGAATGGAAATGTGAATGATCTTATGCTACCTTTATTCGGCCCAAATCACGTTGATATTGAATTCTTTCAAAACTCTGGCCCAATTAAATTAGATAGCAACTACAAGTAAATTTGTTGATCTTTTTAGGGAATATCACCAAAATGCCCATTTTTTTGAAGCTTGTTGACTGACAGCCCTTAAAAAAAAGTTTGACCTTGCGACCTTGCGTACTTGCGACCTTGCGTCTTACCTAAAAAGAGCTGGTTAAATAATCACTTTGCGTTCACTGTTCACCTCACAAACCACACTCATACGCAAGCTTCTCTCTGGTGCCCATTCGCTCGTCACTCGCAAAATCGTCATCAAGCTTCCTTAGATTCTCGCAAACACTCGCAAAATCTTCATCATCATCCTCACATCTTCATCGTGTTCATCCTTCCATCTTCATCGTCACTAAGCCGCAACCTTAATCATTCCATCTTCGATCTTCGAAAGTACAAGCGAGCTAATACGCCACCTACATCATCGAATCACCATCATCGTTCATTATGTCTCAAGAACAGGTTAGATTTTCTTAGATCTATGTTATATTATTCGATCTATGTTAGTTTTCTTCATTCTTTGTGCTTAAACAAAGTTTTTGCACGCCAACTGTTCGATAAAATGTGTCAATGAAATTTGTTTGTATTTTGTGATTTTGTTTGTATATTATTGAGATTGCGTACGATACCCAGGACTTTTTGCTAGTTTTAAGTTGTAAAACTCGGTTGGTATTTAGACGCAAGGTTAACCTTGCGTATTTGCGTAGGACATGTGGTTGTACGCAAGGTTTTTGTTCGCGTCTTTGCGTATGGCATATGGTTATTCTTTCATGTGGATGCAAAGTTTTGTTTGCGTACTTGCGTCTTTGTTCTAGGTTACACAAGGTGTCTCTTGCATCTTTGCGTCTAGATTGCATGATGCACGCAAGGTTAACCTTGCGTCCGTCATTATTGGCACGCAAGCTTTGTTTTACGTCTTGCTTATGAGTGATTTGTCTGCTGATGTTCTTCTCACTTTTACAAGGCTATGTTGAAGGTAAATTGACCATGAAGAATTGACCATGAAGAATATGTTGACCGTGATAACTTAGGTCAAGAAAATTTGACTGAAAATCAAGAAAAATTATCCCGAAGTACATGTTTTGGTCCTTGGTTAGATCTTTCATACATGGATAATGATCCTAGACTAGTACATGCCATGCTCCAACGAAAATGTGAGCGTTCATCAAAATTAGATGCTAGGGAAAAAATCGGGGGGAAGGATAAAAGCCAAGAGAGATGCCTACTAAGTACCCGGAAGAGCAACAAGATATTTGGTTTACTTTTTCTCCTAATTTTAAGATTAGATTTGGTCAGCGTGAATTTTGTTTAGTCACCGGTTTTTTGTTTGGATCCCGGACAGACATGGTCCATTACATCCCTCGCAATTATGAATCTAAGACCGCACCCATTAGACGGCTTTGTTTTCCAAAGCATGCCGATGCCAGCAACATTTTGGTTAATGATATACAAAACATCCTTATCAAAAAACAAGGTGATGTAAAGGTCAGTGATGATGATATCGTTCGATTAGCTATAATTTTGATCGTAGAGAGAGCGTTTATGGGGAAGCAGGGGATACATGTAGTTAATAAACAGTTTATATGGTTGGTTGAAGATTTCAATAAGGTGAACGCGTACCCATGGGGGTCTCGTATTTGGGATTCTACTTACTCAGCGGTTAGTGAAGGTTTTGAGGTTCGGGAAAGCCAATTAGAGAGTGGGAGTGGATGAAATGTCCCGTTCTTATTGATTAAAAACGTTCCATAATAATTGATTTCGTTGCGAGGTTTTGACCTCTATATGAGACGTTTTTCAAAGACTGCATTCATTTTAAAACAAACCATAACCTTTATTTCATCAATAAAGGTTTAAAAAGCTTTACGTAGATTATCAAATAAAGATAATCTAAAATATCCTGTTTACACACGACCATTACATAATGGTTTACAATACAAATATGTTACAACAAAATAAGTTTCTTGAATGCAGTTTTTACACAATATCATACAAGCATGGACTCCAAATCTCGTCCTTATTTAAGTATGCGACAGCGGAAGCTCTTAATAATCACCTGAGAATAAACATGCTTAAAACGTCAACAAAAATGTTGGTGAGTTATAGGTTTAACCTATATATATCAAATCATAATAATAGACCACAAGATTTCATATTTCAATACACATCCCATACATAGGGATAAAAATCATTCATATGGTGAACACCTGGTAACCGACATTAACAAGATGCATATATAAGAATATCCCCATCATTCCGGGACACCCTTCGGATATGATATAAATTTCGAAGTACTAAAGCATCCGGTACTTTGGATGGGGTTTGTTAGGCCCAATAGATCTATCTTTAGGATTCGCGTCAATTAGGGTGTCTGTTCCCTAATTCTTAGATTACCAGACTTAATAAAAAGGGGCATATTCGATTTCGATAATTCAACCATAGAATGTAGTTTCACGTACTTGTGTCTATTTTGTAAATCATTTATAAAACCAGCATGTATTCTCATCCCAAAAATATTAGATTTTAAAAGTGGGACTATAACTCACTTTCACAGATTTTTACTTCGTCGGGAAGTAATACTTGGTCACTGGTTGATTCACGAACCTATAACAATATATACATATATATCAAAGTATGTTCAAAATATATTTACAACACTTTTAATATATTTTAATGTTTTAAGTTTATTAAGTCAGCTGTCCTCGTTAGTAACCTACAACTAGTTGTCCACAGTTAGATGTACAGAAATAAATCGATAAATATTATCTTGAATCAATCCACGACCCAGTGTATACGTATCTCAGTATTGATCACAACTCAAACTATATATATTTTGGAATCAACCTCAACCCTGTATAGCTAACTCCAACATTCACATATAGAGTGTTTATGGTTGTTCCGAAATATATATAGATGTGTCGACATGATAGGTCGAAACATTGTATACGTGTCTATGGTATCTCAAGATTACATAATATACAATAAAAGTTGATTAAGTTATGGTTGGAATAGATTTTTTACCAATTTTCACGTAGCTAAAATGAGAAAAATTATCCAATCTTGTTTTACCCATAACTTCTTCATTTTAAATCCGTTTTGAGTGAATCAAATTGCTATGGTTTTATATTGAACTCTATTTTATGAATCTAAACATAAAAAGTATAGGTTTATAGTCAGAAAAATAAGTTACAAGTCGTTTTTGTAAAGGTAGTCATTTCAGTCGAAAGAACGACGTCTAGATAACCATTTTAGAAAACATACTTCCACTTTGAGTTTAACCATAATTTTTGGATATAGTTTCATGTTCATAATAAAAATCATTTTCTCAGAATAACAACTTTTAAATCAAAGTTTATCATAGTTTTTAATTAACTAACCCAAAACAGCCCGCGGTGTTACTACGACGGCGTAAATCCGATTTTACGGTGTTTTTCGTGTTTCCAGGTTTTAAATCATTAAGTTAGCATATCATATAGATATAGAACATGTGTTTAGTTGATTTTAAAAGTCAAGTTAGAAGGATTAACTTTTGTTTGCGAACAAGTTTAGAATTAACTAAACTATGTTCTTGTGATTACAAGTTTAAACCTTCGAATAAGATAGCTTTATATGTATGAATCGAATGATGTTATGAACATCATTACTACCTTAAGTTCCTTGGATAAACCTACTGGAAAAGAGAAAAATGGATCTAGCTTCAACGGATCCTTGGATGGCTCAAAGTTCTTGAAGCAGAATCATGACACGAAAACAAGTTCAAGTAAGATCATCACTTGAAATAAGATTGTTATAGTTATAGAAATTGAATCAAAGTTTGAATATGATTATTACCTTGTATTAGAATGATAACATACTGTAAGAAACAAAGATTTCTTGAGGTTGGATGATCACCTTACAAGATTGGAAGTGAGCTAGCAAACTTGAAAGTATTCTTGATTTTATGAAACTAGAACTTTTGGAATTTATGAAGAACACTTAGAACTTGAAGATAGAACTTGAGAGAGATCAATTAGATGAAGAAAATTGAAGAATGAAAGTGTTTGTAGGTGTTTTTGGTCGTTGGTGTATGGATTAGATATAAAGGATATGTAATTTTGTTTTCATGTAAATAAGTCATGAATGATTACTCATATTTTTGTAATTTTATGAGATATTTCATGCTAGTTGCCAAATGATGGTTCCCACATGTTTTAGGTGACTCACATGGGCTGCTAAGAGCTGATCATTGGAGTGTATATACCAATAGTACATACATCTAAAAGCTGTGTATTGTACGAGTACGAATACGGGTGCATACGAGTAGAATTGTTGATGAAACTGAACGAGGATGTAATTGTAAGCATTTTTGTTAAGTATAAGTATTTTGATAAGTGTAGGGAAGTCTTTCAAAAGTGTATAAATACATATTAAAACACTACATCTATATACATTTTAACTGAGTCGTTAAGTCATCGTTAGTCGTTACATGTAAGTGTTGTTTTGAAACCTTTAGGTTAACGATCTTGTTAAATGTTGTTAACCCAATGTTTATAATATCAAATGAGATTTTAAATTATTATATTATCATGATATTATCATGTATGAATATTTCTTAGTATGATATATATACATTAAATGTCTTTATAATGATAATCGTTACATATAAGTCTCGTTTAAAAATCATTAAGTTAGTAGTCTTGTTTTTACATATGTAGTTCATTGTTAATATACTTAATGATATGTTTACTTATCATAATATCATGTTAACTATATATATATATATATATATATATATCCATATATATGTCATCATATAGTTTTTACAAGTTTTAACGTTCGTGAATCACCGGTCAACTTGGGTGGTCAATTGTCTATATGAAACCTATTTCAATTAATCAAGTCTTAACAAGTTTGATTGCTTAACATGTTGGAAACATTTAATCATGTAAATATCAATCTCAATTAATATATATAACCATGGAAAAGTTCGGGTCACTACAGTACCTACCCGTTAAATAAATTTCGTCCCGAAATTTTAAGCTGTTGAAGGTGTTGACGAATCTTCTGGAAATAGATGCGGGTATTTCTTCTTCATCTGATCTTCACGCTCCCAGGTGAACTCAGGTCCTCTACAAGCATTCCATCGAACCTTAACATTTGGTATCTTGTTTTGCTTAAGTCTTTTAACCTCACGATCCATTATTTCGACGGGTTCTTCGATGAATTGAAGTTTTTCGTTGATTTGGATTTCATCTAACGGAATAGTGAGATCTTCTTTAGCAAAACATTTCTTCAAATTCGAGACGTGGAAAGTGTTATGTACAGCCGCGAGTTATTGAGGTAACTCAAGTCGGTAAGCTACTTGTCCGACACGATCAATAATCTTGAATGGTCCAATATACCTTGGATTTAATTTCCCTCGTTTACCAAATCGAACAACGCCTTTCCAAGGTGCAACTTTAAGCATGACCATCTCTCCAATTTCAAATTCTATATCTTTTCTTTTAATGTCAGCGTAGCTCTTTTGTCGACTTTGGGCGGTTTTCAACCGTTGTTGAATTTGGATGATCTTCTCGGTAGTTTCTTGTATTATCTCCGGACCCGTAATCTGTCTATCCCCCACTTCACTCCAACAAATCGGAGACCTGCACTTTCTACCATAAAGTGCTTCAAACGGCGCCATCTCAATGCTTGAATGGTAGCTGTTGTTGTAGGAAAATTCTGCTAACGGTAGATGTCGATCCCAACTGTTTCCGAAATCAATAACACATACTCGTAGCATGTCTTCAAGCGTTTGTATCGTCCTTTCACTCTGCCCATCAGTTTGTGGATGATAGGTAGTACTCATGTCTAGACGAGTTCCTAATGCTTGCTGTAATGTCTGCCAGAATCTTGAAATAAATCTGCCATCCCTATCAGAGATAATAGAGATTGGTATTCCATGTCTGGAGATGACTTCCTTCAAATACAGTCGTGCTAACTTCTCCATCTTGTCATCTTCTCTTATTGGCAGGAAGTGTGCTGACTTGGTGAGACGATCAACTATTACCCAAATAGTATCATAACCACTTGCAGTCCTTGGCAATTTAGTAATGAAATCCATGGTAATGTTTTCCCATTTCCATTCTGGGATTTCAGGTTGTTGTAGTAGACCTGATGGTTTCTGATGTTCAGCTTTGACCTTAGAACACGTCAAACATTCTCCTACATATTTAGCAATATCGGCTTTCATACCTGGCCACCAAAAATGTTTCTTAAGATCCTTGTACATCTTCCCCGTTCCAGGATGTATTGAGTATCTTGTGATGACCCGGAAATTTCTGATCAAATTTAAACTTTAATCTTTATATATATCCGACACGATAAGCAAAATCTGTAATGTTGAGTCTCGAAAGTTTTGAAACTATATTTCTGTAATCAAATATCCTTTGACCATGCCAAACGATTCATGAACATTTATGTGTAAATAAATATATATATATATATATATACATATACATATGTCTGATTTTAAATTGAGTTATATTAATGAAACATTAAACGGATTAGTTATTATGAATATAAGATATGAGATCTATTTTATGAATTTGGAAATGCTATCAAGGTATTGAATGAATAATACTTTACATGAACGTATTTGTTCGATGTAAGTTAGTCGACGAGATTAAAAGATAATAACAAATGATTGAATCATCAAATACATTGAATTAGGATTACGAGTCTCGGTTATGAGGTCCACTTTGAATTAGAGAACTCTTACTTTTAACGGTATTCGGAAATAATGGTGAAGTGATCTTCGAATAAGAACAAGGTGTCACTTATCGAGAGTTAGACAAAAGTTAGTGGAGAATCGAATTTCATAATACTCGATTTATCATATAGAAGGAATAATTATAAGATTCGTTGACTAGATAAACTCATTTGATATGTTATATTAAGCTATATTATTTAGAAAGTTAAGGAAATTAAACTAAACCTTTACGCATAAAAGAATCAAATCAAATTAAGTTTTAAAGCATAAACGTTATAGAATTTTCGATTTTGTAAAGGATCTTAAATTATATAATTAGTTTTGAAAGGATAACTAGTATGTTATTAGATAAATATTTCAAAAATATGTATAAGATTATAAATTTTAATTTAAATTAGTCATAAAACGTTTTGATATTAAACTAATATTAATAAATAGGCTTTGATAAATAACAAGTTTATGAATTATAAAAGTAAATGACCAAAACACTCAAAAGATTAAGTTACACTTTGAGTGGGTTAGTTTTTTAATTAATTTAAGTCTAGTTATTAATAAAGGTACGTGTCACAAAATGTTTAATTTAAAATAAAATATTTTGACAAACAACGAGACTTAAATTTATAGAAGGAAATGACCACAACACTCAATTCTATAAGTTATATTTTTATAAAGGTAATTTATTGTTGAGTAAGTCTAATTTTTGTAAAAGGTACACGTCAGGTAATGTGAAAGGCTAGTTTTTCTAAACGTACGAAAGTGCGCCCGAAAAACCGAAAGTGGTACATGAGTCGTGAGACCATGACCGTGTCATTTTTGTAAAAATTATATTTTTACCATGAACGTGAATATAATATAATATATAATTAATCATATGAATTAAATATATATTTATATATAATATTATTAAATAATAAAGTGGTACGTAAGTTTTGTTTTCAAAGAGTCACGGGATGACAACTTTTTACAACTAAGTACACACGTTTTTTTTTTGTTTTTTTTTCTATTTTATTATTATTTATTTATTTATTATATTAATGTATTATATTATTATATTATATTATAATCAAGTGCAAGACTTGAAATGGTTCTATAAATGCAAGCATAATCAAACTTTTAAGCACACACAAACATCCACTTTCATATATCTAGTATTACGTATAGAATTATTATATTATTATTATTATTATTATTAGTATCAATATTATTATTTTTAGTATTAGTAATATTAAGTAGCGATATTATTAGTATTATACATAAAATACTACGACGAGGTTCTGCCCAAGTGAATTTCAAAACGGATTTTATGAGTGGGATAGAGCTAAGGAAATTATGGGTTATAGCTATGGAGGTTGTGGGTAATGTTCGGGGGGTATGCTCGTGAGGTCAAACTAGTGTTTATCATCTCCGTTGCGTCTACGTACCTTCCTGCAATATTGAATCTCAATATTGATACGTGAGCACTCACAACTTAACTTTTATTTATTAATAGTGTATCCCTGACTAGTGCTCGAGAAAATAGGATTATGCATGCTTGTACATTTGATATTGCCCTTAGAGAGGTTATGTTGAATCTTAAAGGTTGTTATACTAGGGATGAAATAAGGTATAAGATATGCATGTCATTGAAAAGCTAGCGAAAAATTAAGAACTTTTCATTTAGATATCGAATGGATTCGATGAACGATTAGAAAGTTATGAATTAAACAATTAATTTCGTAATTAAGATTGCTAATGATAATTAGTGAACTAATTTTTTGGGTTATAAAAAGTGGTTATTTGGATTCTACTCGTCGAGTAGATGAATTTTCATATAAAGCACGTCTCGTTTCGTTGAACGGTTGTCAAGTTATGAACAAAAGAAGTTTTGCAAATTTTGAAAAAATGTCGAAAAGAGAACTGAAATTCTCGCTGATCTGCGTTGTTTCAGATTTACGAAAAAAATACCACTGAATTCTTTGCTGTAAGGTCTAGCAAACGACTCTGACCGTTTGTCAATTTGAGTCTCGACGATTTTTCTAAAAATCGTCAAAGTTGACTGTTTGGTCACATTTTAAAATTCTGAAAAGAGCTGAAACTTTTTATTAAAAATGTCAGTTTTGTATCAGTTGTCATGGCCGGCCTGATGTGTGTTTACTTTTGCCAAAAATCATGTTATATCTTTGTGGTAACTAGAATTTGCAGGCTTTGACCGTTTGTCAATCCGAGTTTCGAGGAATTTTCTAAAAAACTCCAAAGTAGGCTACTCGGTCACTTTTGTAAATTTATTAAAGCTGAAAAATTAACTTTGAAACGCCGAAACCGCGTTGGCAACTACGAGTTGTCTAGGTTTAGTTTACTTCTGTAAAATTTATGCTTAATCTTTTTGGTAATGTGTAACTTTTATCTTTGGCCGTTTATCAATCGGAGTTCCGATAATTTTTCTAAAAATCGCTGAAGTGGCCGTTTAGTCATGTTTGACCGAAAAATCATTTTTGTATAAGTTATTGTATTTTTGCATGCGACCTCGTTTTTACTTTAACCTTTGACTTTTGACCTTGAACTTTGACTTTTCCCGTTAACTGTTCAGTTAATTTTTTTTGTGTTGACTTTCTCTAAATACTAAAATACTATTTTATGATTATGAAACCATTTGTGTTACGTTGTTTCACACGTCACCTTTTACTAGAATTTTAACTGAGCATGGGTAATATAACATGTTACTATACTGTTGAGTCAGACTCGAGCATTAGGATTGTGGTACACTATGACTTGGCCTAAATTGTTAGACAAATATTGACCATCATATAAATATATATAATTAATATAGGTTCGTGAATCCGAGGCCAACCCTACACTTGTTCAATGATGTTATATGTATTTTTACTACAAAATACAGTATGGTGAGTTTCATTTGCCTTTTTACCCTTTATATTTTTGGGCTGAGAATACATGCGCAATTTTTATAAATGTTTTACGAAATAGACACAAGTAATAGAAACTACATTATATGGTTGAATTATCGAAATCGAATATGCCCCTTTTTATTAAGTCTGGTAATCTAAGAATTAGGGAATATACACCCTAATTGACGCGAATCCTAAAGATAGATCTATCGGGCCCAACAAGCCCCATCCAAAGTATCAGATGCTTTAGTACTTCGAAATTAATATCATGTCCGAAGGAGGATCCCGGAATGATGGGGATATTCTTATATGCATATTGTGAATGTCGGTTACCAGGTGTTCAATCCATATAAATGATATTTTTGTCTCTATGCATGGGACGTATGATTATGAGAAATGGAAGTATGAAATCTTGTGGTCTATTAAAATTATGAAATGATTCTTTATGATAAACTAATGAACTTACCAACCTTTTGGTTGACACTTTAAAGCATGTTTATTCTCAGGTACGAAAGAAATCTTTCGCTGTGCATTTGCTCATATTAGAGATATTACTTGGAGTCATTCATGACATATTTCAAAAGATGTTGCATTCGAGTCGTTGAGTTCATCGAGATTATTATTAAGTCAATTATATTTGGATATATTATGAAATGCTTTACATGCCTGTCAACTGTCGATGTAACGAAAGTTTGTCTTTTAAAAACGAATGCAATGTTTGTAAAATTTATCATATAGAGGTCAATTACCTCGCGATGTAATCAACTGTTGTGAATCGTTTGTAATCGATATGGACTTCGTCCGGATGGATTAGGACGGGTCTCTACAGTTGGTATCAGAGCGGTGGTCTTAGCGAACCAGGTCTGCATTAGTGTGTCTAACTGATAAGTCGTTAGGATACATTAGTAAGTCTGGACTTCGACCGTGTTTGCATGTCAAAAGTTTTGTTTATCATTTTTAGTCGGAAATCATTTACTACTATCCTAAGAAACCATCTGCTTATTATTCTTTAGTCTAAAAGCGTTTTCTTGCATTTATTGCATAATAGTGTATAGACGAAATTTTATCCTGGCATATCTGTTACTGTGAACTTTGAATGACATTTTTCAAAGATTCCTCCGTAATTTATGGGATTTTGGTAATATATATACATATGTAAACTATGTATTGAAGAATACCAAACCTAATTTCTATAATCTATTTATATCAAAAATTCATTCCTTTGATCATACGAGATGGATCCCTCAACCAGTTCGAATTCATCAGATTACGACAGCTATTCCGATATGGAGTTTCATTCGAGCTCTGACAACAGTGTGACCGGAATGGATCAACCAATCAGCCATCATCTATTCTGGATGAAATGGGGATGGGTTCGTAGTCTCCTTAACCATTGGAGACAAGAAGAAGGTGATCCCTTCCATCCACCAAATTGCCCTCTTGGCGATGAACCTGAAGCACTTACCGACGAATCTGTTAGAGAAACTATTTTCTCTCTCATCTCCAGAGTATCTCGTCACGATTATATACTACACCAAATTCTAGATTATATTTATCCGCTCGTCCGAACTACGGATCATCCCGGCGTAATAGAAGAAGTCAACGAGCTTCGCGCTCGGGTAGTGGCTTTGGAGAATACGGTGCGAAGTTTACAAACACCATCAGCAGCACCAGCAGCGTAACCAGTACTGCCAGTAACATCTACATCGCAAGCCTCAATACTAAAAGCACCAGCAGCATCACCGGCATCAGCAGCAACCACCATTACTAACAGCAACAGGATCATTACCACCACCAACAATCACATCCGTATCACACGCCTCAATATCCCAATCTGTATATCGGATATCAACGTCACACGCACCAAAGATACCAAGGAGTACCAACAACAACAAACGATGAAGTATTGATTCATAACTTCATCGGGGAAACATCCTGCGGTGATTATGTAATCTCTAAAATCTTAAGAGATTATTTATCTCAACCTTAACCATAAACCAGATGAGTGAACAGAGATGATAGAGGAAAGAATCGAAACCCTGACAAGAATGGTGCGCGGTTTACAAGCTAGACTTGTTTTACCAATAGCATCAGCAGTACCCTTAGCCTCACCAACACAGTCAGTGCTGTCAATATCGTTAGAATCGTCAGCATCTCTAACATCACAAGCTCCGCCAGTTCAAGAAATCACTATGGAAATCATTACGAATCAACAACGAGTATATTGTATCAACGAGCTATGAAGTATTAACTCATTCTTTCCGGAGGATTTATATATATTCAATGTATATGAAATCTGAAACCATAATACATCTTTCTGTACTAAGCTATTATGTATGAAACTTAACTATCCGGTTAATTCATATTACTAATATGCTATGATGCACATCCTTCGTTAACAACTTAACCATCGTTAATTACAATCTCCCTTTCAAATCAATGAATTCAACTTCATAATAAATCAAGTGTATCATTCAATAACATGTTTGATTATACACTTCCATCTTCGATATACCCGAAATTTACGGGAAAACAATATTCGTATCTTGCGAAGTTAGCAAGAGTTCTATGAGCATCAGCATGATTCACTAAGGAAATACATATAAATATTGAAGCATTGATTACATTAGTGAAATACTCCGCAAAGATTATGTAATCTCTAATGTTTTAGAGAAAATTCATTTCTAATTCAATCCGAAAATCAAATGAGCTTAGTATGATATTAACTCATTGAATCTGTACTACATCTGAAGAAAATATAACCACATATATTTTCATAAAGATTGTAATAAGAATTCTTGTTCAAAACATTATTTGTGAATTTTTTTTTTAACGGGTAGGTAATACCCGAGAGATATATAAAATCACAATTAATATGTTACATTCTTCAATTCTGATTCAATAATCATCAACTAAACCAATATACATTCTTCTATAGAAATCAAAACAACCATACTCATTCGAATCTAATTACATATACTGATTTTGGGAATTTCAGAATTCAACTCGAGATACAACCAAAATCATCACTCTTAGATCTTTACATTTTTCTAAGCTATACTTTGACTTCAAAACTGTGATAGAACATCACTTTTAATCATAACACACAAGATGGATATGAAAAATCATTCGGGATTTAGGACGATTTCATCATTTGGATATTGACTATGACAATCTGCAATTAAAACCCTTCGAAATTCTAGAAGACACTTCAAATAATAAACAATTGAGATGATGATCCAACCACACGTTACCCGAAGTTTTGTACCTGAAAAACTCTCGAAACCAAAGTCATAATCTAACATGTACCTGCATCGAATTCTTCTAGCAAAAACAACATTTCAATTTTTTTTCAAAGTAGCCAATTTTGTCACAGCTCCAGCAAGTCAACTTCGATTTTTCAGTCAGACCAGTCTTATTATAACCCCGATAGATACGTTGCCCTTTCGTCATTATTACTGGGGAACCTTTCATATTCCACCATATTACCACCAGCGTTTAATCATCTAAAACACGATTCTTCTAAACCCACCTCGGATTGATAACCAGAGATTCAGATATTATAGCATTAAATGCAGAGGAAACATAAAAATGACAGATGGTTTAAACGGTCAAAAGTTTGATGATAAAAGATAGTGAGTTGGTAAAGCTCAGAAAAAGAAAGGATTTGGTACTGAAAAACGGATTGAGCAAAGTATGAAGGAAGCCGTGGACAAATCACAGAGACTGAATCTATCTTCAAAGGATCCAAATGATTCAGTGCCTGCTGAACTCGTTAGTAAACACCTTACTTCTTATTCTAAACCTTCACAGACAGATATTCTTCATCATCATATCTTAAATATTATAAGATATCTTCGTATCTTCCATTATAAATATTCTCCATATCTTTGGAGATATTTTCACAACTATTCTTATCAAGTATCATTTATCTCTCCGTAATATCTGCAACGTAAAAGAAACTGTGTTAGTTTCTAAATTCTGAAAAATTTGAATATGAATGTTTTTGAAGTGGTGTTGGGAACTGATGCATGGGTTAGTATAAAATAATGACACTTGATCAACGTCATTATATTACAGTAATTCATGCTGAGTTTCTAATGGACGCGATGATTCACAGGACATACCGTCATCATGTGTCATTTACACGACTCTTACATTCTATCTAACCTCTAAATACATTAAGAAAATATTTCTTGATGATTTGGTCTTTTTCAGGATATTCTGGTAATTTAACAAATCAATATTTTACCGTCTTAGAACAATTACTATGTTCATTCTGAAATCTATACCTACGAATTCCGGACCATTACAAGAGATGTTAAATCGCAAGAAGAAGAAACGAAAGGACAAAGCTTTGAAACAGAAATTGGAGTATAGATCGCAACAAATAGAAGGGAGCATTAACTATGGATGACAATGATTATAGAAGACAGAAGCAGGGACATCGAAGTATAAGGGAAGATATAAAACCCAACAACCACCCGTAAATTATAAACCGTAGATGTCAATGCAAATAGCAATATAAAGACACGGGAGGACTAGAAAAACTATAAACCCAAGAGTATAGTAGAAGTAAATAGATTCTTCCTGTGGCAGATTAAAAAGAAGAATGACAGATATGAAAGTTAAGAGGATATCAAGGATCAGGATGGGATGGAGCATATTAATGAATACTTTAAAGTATGAATTGAGGAAGAAAGAATAGAAGGTGTGAGTTGTAAGGAAACGAAGGGGGTGGATTTATAGACAGAGCAATCAAAGCAGATTATCGCGTATAACCAAAGAGGATCCTAATCTCCTTAATTACCGACGAATCAAATCTTATTATGGAGATATTCTTCTAAATTCCTTAGATTTCGGAAATCAATCTTGACTACGCCACCTGTTAGGCCAAACCTGCATTTATTCATTTTCACTCTTAGGTGATAGCTTCATTCGTGCTCTTCACAAAAACAAATCGTTTTATCTATATCACTCAATTATGATAAAACTCTATTATCGATTCATATTCGTCATGAAAACATTTTATTAGTTAGCCATGACGACCTTGATCAAATTTCGGGACGAAATTTCTTTTAACGGGTAGGTAATGTGATGACCCGGAAATTTCTGATCAAATTTAAACTTTAATCTTTATATATATCCGACACGATAAGCAAAATCTGTAATGTTGAGTCTCGAAAGTTTTGAAACTATATTTCTGTAATCAAATATCCTTTGACCATGCCAAACGATTCACGAACATTTATGTGTAAATAAATATATATATATATATATATATATATATATATATATATATATATATATATATATATATATATATATATATATATATATATATATATATATATATATACATATACATATGTCTGATTTTAAATTGAGTTATATTAATGAAACATTGAACGGATTAGTTATTATGAATATAAGATATGAGATCTATTTTATGAATTTGGAAATGCTATCAAGGTATTGAATGAATAATACTTTACATGAACGTATTTGTTCGATGTAAGTTAGTCGACGAGATTAAAAGATAATAACAAATGATTGTATCATCAAATTGTAACGACCCGGAAAATTTCGACTAATTTTAAACCAAACTCTCGATACGATTTCGTAGTCTTGACACGATAAGAGAAATCTGTTAGGTTGAGTCTCAAAAATTTTGAACTGTTTCATTTATTTAATTGACCTTTGACTAATCCCGATGATTCACGAACCATTATTTGGAAATGTGTGTATATATAAATGTATGTATATGTGTATATATAATTTAAAACAATAATAACTATTATACAAATTAAAATAAAAAGCGTTGTAATGAAAACTATTATTATATGTATATATATGAATATTACTTGTATATATATATATATATATTGATATATTGAATTTAACTGTTTAAAATATTTAATTAATATATTTATTTACGTAGTAAAATTTGTTATTTAAAAATGTTCTTGTATATATATATATAAAGTGTATTTTGAATAAAAATAATTTCGAGTCTAAACTGTAAACGTTTGGAACACCCGATTGACGTTTCGTTGATTTTAATATAAACCTAATATATATCTAAGAGGACTTAAATAAAAATTGGTCCGCGTATTGATTAAAGAGATTATGGGCTCGATAAAAATATTTTTTTCCCCTTTTAATTTAAGTTTTAGTACTCCGTACATATAAATTGGGACAGAAAATAAATAATTTTTGAACCTATTTGATCAGGTTTCAAACATGTAATGAGTGAAATAATTAAATATAATTAATCTAAAAATTTGGGGATTTTTAGGAACACTTTTATACGTTAACTGTTTAGCAATGGACACGAGATAATGTCCGAGCAAGAGTGTCGGCAGGTGTAACAGTTTAATACACCCGTGACATTTGAAATTAAGAAAGTGAGTTACTGTGTTTGTACTACTTTACTACTTTACACATATGTACTCATATATAATATATAATTATAATTTAGTCATGAAGCAAGAAAACTTGAGTTGACGTTAAAATACTATTGTAGTGCATGTTACTATATTCCTTAATCATATTATATTATAGGTTATTAATTCAATATTAGGTGGTGATACATTGTATTTAAATGTCTCTTGTAAGAGGAACGAATTTGCACTGCAAATATTACCCTCGCCTAACTTTAAGAACCTTTTCACTTTGAACTCATTTGTATCGCTTGTGTCCGTTCAAAGAGTTCATGAAAATCATCACCCTCTTCAATCAAAGCCGCCACCACCATGAAGAATCACCACCACCGAGACCTTAACCATCATCATTTTTTTTTCACCATAAACCACCACGCTACCCTAGTGAACCGCCATCAAGAAACCCTCTTCACCGTCCATCCTCCACCTTTCACGACCACCATGATCCGCCACCAATTATCACATCGCCACCCTCACTATATCGCTCTCTCTCCTTTCTCACTCCTAATCTCTATCCTGAATTACCATAACCACACTTTGATCACCTACGACTACCCATTTTCTGTTTTCTTTTTTTTTTTTACAGTTGAGAAACCAAAAACAACCTCACCATCGAACACTTAAAGATAAATCCTCATTTAAAACCTGCAATTGCTACTGTTCATCGTCTTGTTCAAACGCCATCACTGCAGCCACCTTCTCCTGCTATTGCAGCCTCCGTGAACCACCTTCAACCATCGTAATCTACCACTGTATCCACAACTTACCTGCTAATGCACTTCTATTACGGTTACTGTTGCCAACCGAAATCAAACTCCCCATATTTTTCTGTTACCCCGCAACAGTGAAGGTTACACGGTGAAGGTACATGCAATAATTGATGGTGATGTTATGATCATATCGCGGTGATGGTTACGAATGATAATGAAAATAAAACGATTCGAAAATAATATAAGATGGAGAGGATGATGAATAGTATTGGGTTAGATAATGATGTCGAGTTAGATGAATATAATGATATGAAGATGACGATTAGAGGAAGCTGTGAACAAATGAACGATATTGATGATCATGCTAAGGAACCTGATGGTATGAAATTTTTGTTGATGATGTTAATAGTTTATTAAAAGATAAATAAACAAACGCTACGTAAGAATATCTAAATCAGTGTTATAATCGGGCTACTGGATTATTTGTATTGGGCTGCTATCCTTCGAAATTTAATTAGGCCAATATGTCTCGTTTGGACCGAAGTCTTTTTATTTTGTTGGGCCGAAGTAATTCTGGACCGAACCTACGGGATATATAGTTTTCCATTCGGGTTTAAATTAGAAAATCATTAACAGAGGAGTGGTGTAGAGTGTTGACTGGTTATCAGTAGGTCTTGGGTTCGAGCCCTGCAAGTGTCTATTTTTTTAGGAATCATTTTAAGAGGTAGTTTCAATTTTAAAATTTTATTATTATTATTATTATTATTATTATTATTATTATTATTATTATTATTATAATTACTATTATTAAAATTATTATTATCATTATTATTATTATTATTATTAACATTTGTATTAAAATTATTATTAAGATTATTATTAGAATTATCATAAAAATTAGAGGTATTTTTTTTACTACTATTATTATTACCACTATATTATTATTATTACAACAAAACTTAATCATATAAAAATATACTTATTAAAGCTATATTAATATTTGATAAATATGAATAACCTATAATAAAAGATATAAAAAGTAAATAAAATATATATACTTTAAATAAGATTTAGTATAAATTTTAAATATAATTACAACACTAATATGTAAATATTATATAGATAGAATTATTTGATTCTATGTGTGTGTTAATATATATATGAATAATATAGGTTCGTGAATCCGAGGCCAACCCTGCATTGTTCAATATAGTCATATGTATTTTTACTACAAAATACATTAGGTGAGTTTCATTTGCTCCCTTTTTAATTACTTTTGGCAATATATATTTTTGGGACTGAGAATACATGCGCTGCTTTTATAAATGTTTTACGAAATAGACACAAGTACTCAAAAATACATTCTACGTTGAGTTGTACCATGGCAT
The DNA here is from genome assembly GCF_046630445.1 of Rutidosis leptorrhynchoides. Taxonomy (NCBI): domain Eukaryota; kingdom Viridiplantae; phylum Streptophyta; class Magnoliopsida; order Asterales; family Asteraceae; genus Rutidosis; species Rutidosis leptorrhynchoides. The sequence goes on along the minus strand of NC_092334.1, from coordinate 678,148,327 downwards.
ATTTCTTTATACTTGGTAGCTAATATTTACGTGAGGAGCGTAAACGCGAATCCTGTTGATAGATCTATCGGGCCTGACAACCCCAACCGGGCTGGACGACCAGTTTTAAACGGTTGCACAGTACTTCGTTTCGTTACTACACTTGGTACGGTGTAGGGTTTATTTAAGAATATGCTGCTGTGATTTAAATGTTAAGTATGGTTACCAAGTGCTCAATGACTTTTTCATACACTTGCGAGTGTATTATGTTTATAAATATGAAATCTTGTGGTCTATTAAAATAATGGAAATAATTGTTATGATAAACCTATGAACTCACCAACCTTCTGGTTGACACTTTTAAGCATGTTTATTCTCAGGTACGAATTAAGTCTTCCGCTGTGCATATGCTCATTTTAAGGACATTACTTGGAGTCGATCATCGCAATGGGACCAAATGTTGACAATTTCGTTCAGGTGGATAAGGACGGGTTTTTACATTTGGTATCAGAGCGTTGGTCCTAGCGAACCAGGTCTCGCATTAGTGTGTCTAACTGATAGTTGTTAGGATGCATTAGCGAGTCTGGACTTCGACCTTAGTTGCATATTATAAGTACTGGTTATCATTCCTAGTGGAAAATCTCCTGCTTATCATTCCTAAGTCTAGACACGACTTCCTGCAATTATTTGATAGATAGTGTATAGATAAATTCATATCCTAGCGTATCTGTTACTGTAAACTTTGCTTAACACGTTTTCTAATTCCCTCCGAAATCTACGGGATCTCCTGTACTATATATAGGTATTCTATGTAATTAGAATATCATCCGATATCCGAAATTCATTTCATACCAAAAACTCTTTTTCTAACCGAGCAAAATGGAACTCACCACTAGTTCAAGCCTCTCGGATTCCGATATGGAGTTCCACTTCAGCTCCGAAAGCAGCATCACCAGAATAAATCAATCAATCATCCATCCCCAATTCATCTGATGGGTTCGTAGTTGACTTAACCAATGGAGACAAGAAGAACGCAATCCTTTTCACCCACCAACCTGCACCCTCGGCGAAGAACCCGAAACACTTACCGGCGAACCTGTTCGAAACACCATTTTCACCTTCAGTTCCCGAATATCTCGTCACGATTCTATTCTATCTATAATTCTAAACCTTATTCATCCGCTCGTTTCGAACGACAATCGTCCCGGAATAATAGAAGAAGTCAACAAGCTTTTCGCTCGAATAGTGGTTTTGGAGAATATGGTGCAAAACTTACCAGTTTCAGCAACATCACCGCCACCAACAGTACCACCAACATCAACACCAGTACCATCAACAACACAAGCCTCAACATCTCATTCTGTACCTCGAGCATAATCATCGTTCTACGTATCGTTCTATCTACTTTATCTTCGTTCTACATATCGTTCTACATCGATTATCTTCGCTTTACGTATTGTTCTACCTCATTAATCTTCGTTCGACATGACGATTATGTAATCTCTAATGTTTTAGAGATCATGTAATCTAGTACTAATGATGAATCAAATAAGTTTGATATCCTATTGACTCATTAAATTCATAATTACATCTGAAGAAAATATATATGCAAGTATATTTTCATAAAGATTGTAATTAAAAATTCTTTTGTACAAACTATTAGTGATGAAAATATTTTAACAGGTGGGTAATACCCGAAGAATATTTAGATTTCACATTAATAAGTTACACTGTACATCCTTCGAATCTGATTCAACGGTCATCTACTATTCTATTTACATCCACCGATATACGTATCCGTTCACCGCAGAACAACCATTTTCATTCAATTTCATATTTGGATTTTGACCTATCGGAATCCAACAAGTGGCATAAAGAAGAAAACATTGGACAAAATAAAATTTGTTAGAAACAGACGAATTAATTAAATTGAATAATGTTAGGAATCCACGCTAACTGTTCCTAGCTAACTGTTCCCGGCTAACATTTAATTTATCGCAATTTACATTCTCACAATTTTAATTTCTGCACTGTACATACTGTCGGGACACATGTACAACAATACGTCGGATTAATTCTGAGACAACACGTTGTATAATGGGTCATGATATATATTTATTTATTTTACGCACTTTAAATAACGGGACACGTATGCAAGGTTTCGACTTATCATATCGACCCATCTATATATATATTTCAGAACAACCGTAGACACTCTATATGTGAAGGTGGGAGTTGGCTATACAGGATTGGAGTTGGTTCCAAAATATATATATGGTTTGAGTTGTGATCGACACTGAGACCGGTACACGGGTTACGATACGTATTAATTAATTCAAATATTATATATATATAACCGTATATGAACCATTGGACTATTGGACTGCTAACTTTGGACAATTAAAATGAATTAAAATATTGATTATAACATATGAAACTAAACAATTCTTCAAGTTTGCCACTTGATTTCACCTTAAACCTCATTTGTACCTCGACAATTGCAATCCGCGTTCAAAACTTTTCATGATTTTTGAAAACACCTCGATCGGGAGAATGAACCAGTCGCACATCATCTACGGAAGAAAAGATTTATGCCCCTGAAAAACTCTCGAATCCAAATTTATAGTTTAACGCGTACCGTGTTGAATCCTTTACCAATTATTAACAAAAACAACCTTACAATTCCTGTCAAATTAGCCAATTTTATCACAGCTCCAGCAAGTTAATCTCAATTTCTCAGCAAGACTAGTCTTACTATAACCTCAACATATATACGCTGTCTTCTCGCCGTCGTTACTGGAGAACATTTTATATTCCACCATATTACCATCAACATTTAATCATTTAAAAACACAATTCTCCTGAAACCACCTCGGTTTGATAACCGATGACCCAGGTCCGTTAACTTTGAAAATGCTGACGAAGCAGCATGTTGTAGATGGCCTTAATGGCCACAAGTTGATGATAAAGAAGAAAGTGTTAGGAACGCTCGATAGAAAATTTGGTACTAAAAATCAGATTGAGCAAATCATGAAGGAGACTGTGGACAAATCACAAGGAGTAAACATGTACTTAACAAATCCAGACAATTCAGTACCTGACGAAATCTCTAGCGAATATCTTGTTCCTTACTTATTCTAAATCCTTGCGGAAACATTTTCTTCATCATCCTTCGATCTAGAAATTTCAAAATATCGTCATAAATATCTTCAATATTTCTGAAGATATCTTCATAAATATCTTTGTCCAAAATTATCTATCTCCTCGTGTTATCTGTGTTACATCATAAATAAAACTGTTTTAGTTTCTAAAAATTCTATAACCTTCGAGTTTGAATTATGAATAATTCCTGGAGAAGTGTTGGGAATTGAAGCATGAGTTACTATAATATAATGACACTTGGCCAACGTGATTATAATACAGTAGGTCATGCTAAATTCTTAATGGAATGTGATGATGGTTCACAGATCTCACCCTCATCATGTGCCATGTTACACGACCCTCTCATTCTACATAATCTCTAAGCATATCACAGAAATATTTCCATGATATTTCTGTTCTTCCGTAACTCCAACAGCTGCTAAAAAAAAAAAAAAATCGTGCTATTACATTTTCTTTCTGATTAGAAGACTTTCTTAAATTCCTTGAATTCCGGAAATCCACCATGACTACGTCAAAAGTCAAGATGGAACTTTTCACTCTTTTGTGATAACTTCACTCGTACGCTTCACATGATCGAATTGTTTTATCTATATTAATCAATAATGATAAAACTCTATTTATCAACTCATATTCGTCATTAAAACAATTTTATTGTTAGCCATGACGACCTCACTCAAATTTCGGGGACGAAATTTCTTTAACGGGTGGGTAATGTAACGACCCGGAAAATTTCGACTAATTTTAAACCAAACTCTCGATACGATTTCGTAGTCTTGACACGATAAGAGAAATCTGTTAGGTTGAGTCTCAAAAATTTTGAACTGTTTCATTTATTTAATTGACCTTTGACTAATCCCGATGATTCACGAACCATTATTTGGAAATGTGTGTATATATAAATGTATGTATATGTGTATATATAATTTAAAACAATAATAACTATTATACAAATTAAAATAAAAAGCGTTGTAATGAAAACTATTATTATATGTATATATATGAATATTACTTGTATATATATATATATATATATATATATATATATATATATATTGATATATTGAATTTAACTGTTTAAAATATTTAATTAATATATTTATTTACGTAGTAAAATTTGTTATTTAAAAATGTTCTTGTATATATATATATATAAAGTGTATTTTGAATAAAAATAATTTCGAGTCTAAACTGTAAACGTTTGGAACACCCGATTGACGTTTCGTTGATTTTAATATAAACCTAATATATATCTAAGAGGACTTAAATAAAAATTGGTCCGCGTATTGATTAAAGAGATTATGGGCTCGATAAAAATATTTTTTTCCCCTTTTAATTTAAGTTTTAGTACTCCGTACATATAAATTGGGACAGAAAATAAATAATTTTTGAACCTATTTGATCAGGTTTCAAACATGTAATGAGTGAAATAATTAAATATAATTAATCTAAAAATTTGGGGATTTTTAGGAACACTTTTATACGTTAACTGTTTAGCAATGGACACGAGATAATGTCCGAGCAAGAGTGTCAGCAGGTGTAACAGTTTAATACACCCGTGACATTTTAAATTAAGAAAGTGAGTTACTGTGTTTGTACTACTTTACTACTTTACACATATGTACTCATATATAATATATAATTATAATTTAGTCATGAAGCAAGAAAACTTGAGTTGACGTTAAAATACTATTGTAGTGCATGTTACTATATTCCTTAATCATATTATATTATAGGTTATTAATTCAATATTAGGTGGTGATACATTGTATTTAAATGTCTCTTGTAAGAGGAACGAATTTGCACTGCAAATATTACCCTCGCCTAACTTTAAGAACCTTTTCACTTTGAACTCATTTGTATCGCTTGTGTCCGTTCAAAGAGTTCATGAAAATCATCACCCTCTTCAATCAAAGCCGCCACCACCATGAAGAATCACCACCACCGAGACCTTAACCATCATCATTTTTTTTTCACCATAAACCACCACGCTACCCTAGTGAACCGCCATCAAGAAACCCTCTTCACCGTCCATCCTCCACCTTTCACGACCACCATGATCCGCCACCAATTATCACATCGCTACCCTCACTATATCGCTCTCTCTCCTTTCTCACTCCTAATCTCTATCCTGAATTACCATAACCACACTTTGATCACCTACGACTACCCATTTTCCGTTTTCTTTTTTTTTTTTACAGTTGAGAAACCAAAAACAACCTCACCATCGAACACTTAAAGATAAATCCTCATTTAAAACCTGCAATTGCTACTGTTCATCGTCTTGTTCAAACGCCATCACTGCAGCCACCTTCTCCTGCTATTGCAGCCTCCGTGAACCACCTTCAACCATCGTAATCTACCACTGTATCCACAACTTACCTGCTAATGCACTTCTATTACGGTTACTGTTACCAACCGAAATCAAACACCCCATATTTTTCTGTTACCCCGCAACAGTGAAGGTTACATGGTGAAGGTACATGCGATAATTGATGGTGATGTTATGATCATATCGCGGTGATGGTTATGAATGATAATGAAAATAAAACAATTCGAAAATAATATAAGATGGAGAGGATGATGAATAGTATTGGGTTAGATAATGATGTCGAGTTAGATGAATATAATGATATGAAGATGACGATTAGAGGAAGCTGTGAACAAATGAACGATATTGATGATCATGCTAAGGAACCTGATGGTATGAAATTTTTGTTGATGATGTTAATAGTTTATTAAAAGATAAATAAACAAACGCTACGTAAGAATATCTAAATCAGTGTTATAATCGGGCTACTGGATTATTAGTATTGGGCTGCTATCCTTCGAAATTTAATAAGGCCAATATGTCTCGTTTGGACCGAAGTCTTTTTATTTTGTTGGGCCGAAGTAATTCTGGACCGAACCTACGGGATATATAGTTTTCCATTCGGGTTTAAATTAGAAAATCATTAACAGAGGAGTGGTGTAGAGTGTTGACTGGTTATCAGTAGGTCTTGGGTTCGAGCCCTGCAAGTGTCTATTTTTTTTAGGAATCATTTTAAGAGGTAGTTTCAATTTTAAAATTTTATTATTATTATTATTATTATTATTATTATTATTATAATTACTATTATTAAAATTATTATTATCATTATTATTATTATTAATATTTGTATTAAAATTATTATTAAGATTATTATTAGAATTATCATAAAAATTAGAGGTATTTTTTTACTACTATTATTATTACCACTATATTATTATTATTACAACAAAACTTAATCATATAAAAATATACTTATTAAAGCTATATTAATATTTGATAAATATGAATAACCTATAATAAAAGATATAAAAAGTAAATAAAATATATATACTTTAAATAAGATTTAGTATAAATTTTAAATATAATTACAACACTAATATGTAAATATTATATAGATAGAATTATTTGATTCTATGTGTGTGTTAATATATATATGAATAATATAGGTTCGTGAATCCGAGGCCAACCCTGCATTGTTCAATATAGTCATATGTATTTTTACTACAAAATACATTAGGTGAGTTTCATTTGTTCCCTTTTTAATTACTTTTGGCAATATATATTTTTGGGACTGAGAATACATGCGCTGCTTTTATAAATGTTTTACGAAATAGACACAAGTACTCAAAAATACATTCTACGTTGAGTTGTACCATGGCATATTTCTTTATACTTGGTAGCTAATATTTACGTGAGGAGCGTAAACGCGAATCCTGTTGATAGATCTATAGGGCCTGACAACCCCAACCGGGCTGGACGACCAGTTTTAAACGGTTGCACAGTACTTCGTTTCGTTACTACACTTGGTACGGTGTAGGGTTTATTTAAGAATATGCTGCTGTGATTTAAATGTTAAGTATGGTTACCAAGTGCTCAACGACTTTTTCATACACTTGCGAGTGTATTATGTTTATAAATATGAAATCTTGTGGTCTATTAAAATAATGGAAATAATTGTTATGATAAACCTATGAACTCACCAACCTTCTGGTTGACACTTTTAAGCATGTTTATTCTCAGGTACGAATTAAGTCTTCCGCTGTGCATATGCTCATTTTAAGGACATTACTTGGAGTCGATCATCGCAATGGGACCAAATGTTGACAATTTCGTTCAGGTGGATAAGGACGGGTTTTTACACAAATACATTGAATTAGGATTACGAGTCTCGGTTATGAGGTCCACCTTGAATTAGAGAACTCTTACTTTTAACGGTATTCGGAAATAATGGTGAAGTGATCTTCGAATAAGAACAAGGTGTCACTTATCGAGAGTTAGACAAAAGTTAGTGGGGAATCGAATTTCATAATACTCGATTTATCATATAGAAGGAATAATTATAAGATTCGTTGACTAGATAAACTCATTTGATATGTTATATTAAGCTATATTATTTAGAAAGTTAAGGAAATTAAACTAAACCTTTACGCATAAAAGAATCAAATCAAATTAAGTTTTAAAGCATAAACGTTATAGAATTTTCGATTTTGTAAAGGATCTTAAATTATATAATTAGTTTTGAAAGGATAACTAGTATGTTATTAGATAAATATTTCAAAAATATGTATAAGATTATAAATTTAAATTTAAATTAGTCATAAAACGTTTTGATATTAAACTAATATTAATAAATAGGCTTTGATAAATAACAAGTTTATGAATTATAAAAGTAAATGACCAAAACACTCAAAAGATTAAGTTACACTTTGAGTGGGTTAGTTTTTTAATTAATTTAAGTCTAGTTATTAATAAAGGTACGTGTCACAAAATGTTTAATTTAAAATAAAATATTTTGACAAACAACGAGACTTTAATTTATAGAAGGAAATGACCACAACACTCAATTCTATAAGTTATATTTTTATAAAGGTAATTTATTGTTGAGTAAGTCTAATTTTTGTAAAAGGTACACGTCACGTAATGTGAAAGGCTAGTTTTTCTAAACGTACGAAAGTGCGCCCGAAAAACCGAAAGTGGTACATGAGTCGTGAGACCATGACCGTGTCATTTTTGTAAAAATTATATTTTTACCATGAACGTGAATATAATATAATATATAATTAATCATATGAATTAAATATATATTTATATATAATATTATTAAATAATAAAGTGGTACGTAAGTTTTGTTTTCAAAGAGTCACGGGATGACAACTTTTTACAACTAAGTACACACGTTTTTTTTTTGTTTTTTTTTCTATTTTATTATTATTTATTTATTTATTATATTAATGTATTATATTATTATATTATATTATAATCAAGTGCAAGACTTGAAATGGTTCTATAAATGCAAGCATAATCAAACTTTTAAGCACACACAAACATCCACTTTCATATATCTAGTATTACGTATAGAATTATTATATTATTATTATTATTATTATTAGTATCAATATTATTATTTTTAGTATTAGTAATATTAAGTAGCGATATTATTAGTATTATACATAAAATACTACGACGAGGTTCTGCCCAAGTGAATTTCAAAACGGGTTTTATGAGTGGGATAGAGCTAAGGAAATTATGGGTTATAGCTATGGAGGTTGTGGGTAATGTTCGGGGGGTATGCTCGTGAGGTCAAACTAGTGTTTATCATCTCCGTTGCGTCTACGTACCTCCCTGCAATATTGAATCTCAATATTGATACGTGAGCACTCACAACTTAACTTTTATTTATTAATAGTGTATCCCTGACTAGTGCTCGAGAAAATAGGATTATGCATGCTTGTACATTTGATATTGCCCTTAGAGAGGTTATGTTGAATCTTAAAGGTTGTTATACTAGGGATGAAATAAGGTATAAGATATGCATGTCATTGGAAAGCTAGCGAAAAATTAAGAACTTTTCATTTAGATATCGAATGGATTCGATGAACGATTAGAAAGTTATGAATTAAACAATTAATTTCGTAATTAAGATTGCTAATGATAATTAGTGAACTAATTTTCTGGGTTATAAAAAGTGGTTATTTGGATTCTACTCGTCGAGTAGATGAATTTTCATATAAAGCACGTCTCGTTTCGTTGAACGGTTGTCAAGTTATGAACAAAAGAAGTTTTGCAAATTTTGAAAAAATGTCGAAAAGAGAACTGAAATTCTCGCTGATCTGTGTTGTTTCAGATTTACGAAAAAAATACCACTGAATTCTTTGCTGTAAGGTCTAGCAAACGACTCTGACCGTTTGTCAATTTGAGTCTCGACGATTTTTCTAAAAATCGTCAAAGTTGACTGTTTGGTCACATTTTAAAATTCTGAAAAGAGCTGAAACTTTTTATTAAAAATGTCAGTTTTGTATCAGTTGTCATGGTCGGCCTGATGTGTGTTTACTTTTGCCAAAAATCATGTTATATCTTTGTGGTAACTAGAATTTGCAGGCTTTGACCGTTTGTCAATCCGAGTTTCGAGGAATTTTCTAAAAATCTCCAAAGTAGGCTACTCGGTCACTTTTGTAAATTTATTAAAGCTGAAAAATTAACTTTGAAACGCCGAAACCGCGTTGGCAACTACGAGTTGTCTAGGTTTAGTTTACTTCTGTAAAATTTATGCTTAATCTTTTTGGTAATGTGTAACTTTTATCTTTGGCCGTTTATCAATCGGAGTTCCGATAATTTTTCTAAAAATCGCTGAAGTGGCCGTTTAGTCATGTTTGACCGAAAAATCATTTTTGTATAAGTTATTGTATTTTTGCATGCGACCTCATTTTTACTTTAACCTTTGACTTTTGACCTTGAACTTTGACTTTTCCCGTTAACTGTTCAGTTAATTTTTTTTGTGTTGACTTTCTCTAAATACTAAAATACTATTTTATGATTATGAAACCATTTGTGTTACGTTGTTTCACACGTCACCTTTTACTAGAATTTTAACTGAGCATTTGTAATATAACATGTTACTATACTGTTGAGTCAGACTCGAGCATTAGGATTGTGGTACACTATGACTTGGCCTAAATTGTTAGACAAATATTGACCGTCATATAAATATATATAATTAATATAGGTTCGTGAATCCGAGGCCAACCCTACACTTGTTCAATGATGTTATATGTATTTTTACTACAAAATACAGTATGGTGAGTTTCATTTGCCTTTTTACCCTTTATATTTTTGGGCTGAGAATACATGCGCAATTTTTATAAATGTTTTACGAAATAGACACAAGTAATCGAAACTACATTATATGGTTGAATTATCGAAATCGAATATGCCCCTTTTTATTAAGTCTGGTAATCTAAGAATTAGGGAACAGACACCCTAATTGACGCGAATCCTAAAGATAGATCTATCGGGCCCAACAAGCCCCATCCAAAGTATCGGATGCTTTAGTACTTCGAAATTAATATCATGTCCGAAGGAGGATCCCGGAATGATGGGGATATTCTTATATGCATATTGTGAATGTCGGTTACCAGGTGTTCAATCCATATGAATGATATTTTTGTCTCTATGCATGGGACGTATGATTATGAGAAATGGAAGTATGAAATCTTGTCGTCTATTAAAATTATGAAATGATTCTTTATGATAAACTAATGAACTCACCAACCTTTTGGTTGACACTTTAAAGCATGTTTATTCTCAGGTACGAAAGAAATCTTCCGCTGTGCATTTGCTCATATTAGAGATATTACTTGGAGTCATTCATGACATATTTCAAAAGATGTTGCATTCGAGTCGTTGAGTTCATCAAGATTATTATTAAGTCAATTATATTTGGATATATTATGAAATGTTTTACATGCCTGTCAACTGTCGATGTAACGAAAGTTTGTCTTTTAAAAACGAATGCAATGTTTGTAAAATTTATCATATAGAGGTCAATTACCTCGCGATGTAATCAACTGTTGTGAATCGTTTGTAATCGATATGGACTTCGTCCGGATGGATTAGGACGGGTCTCTACATATCTGGTTTTATGAGCTTCTCTAAGTACCATTTCTCTCATATCTCCAAATTTTGGTACCCAAATTCTTTCAGCCCTATACCGGGTTCCGTCTTCTCGAATATTAAGATGTTTCTCCGATCCTTTGGGTATTTCATCCTTTAAATTTCCCTCTTTTAAAACTCCTTGTTGCGCCTCCTTTATTTGAGTAGTAAGGTTAGTGTGAATCATTATATTCATAGATTTTACTCGAATGGGTTCTCTGTCCTTTCTGCTCAAGGTGTCGGCTACCACATTTGCCTTCCCCGGGTGGTAACGAATCTCAAAGTCGTAATCATTCAACAATTCAATCCACCTACGCTGCCTCATATTCAGTTGTTTCTGATTAAATATGTGTTGAAGACTTTTGTGATCGGTATATATAATACTTTTGACCCCATATAAGTAGTGCCTCCAAGTCTTTAATTAAAAAACAATCGCACCTAATTCCAAATCATGCGTCGTATAATTTTGCTCGTGAATCTTCAATTGTCTAGACGCATAAGCAATCACCTTCGTCCGTTGCATTAATACACAACCGAGACCTTGCTTTGATGCGTCACAATAAATCACAAAATCATCATTACCTTCAGGCAATGACAATATAGGTGCCGTAGTTAGTTTATTTTTCAATAACTGAAACGCTTTCTCTTGTTCATCATTCCATTCAAATTTCTTCCCTTTATGCGTTAATGCAGTCAAGGGTTTTGCTATTCTGGAAAAGTCTTGGATGAACCTTCTGTAGTAACCAGCTAGTCCTAAAAACTGGCGTATGTGTTTCGGAGTTTTCGGGGTTTCCCACTTTTCAACAGTTTCTATCTTTGCCGGATCCACCTTAATACCTTCTTTGTTCACTATGTGACCTAGGAATTGAACTTCTTCCAACCAAAATGCACACTTTGAAAACTTAGCGTACAATTCTTCCTTCCTCAATACTTCTAACACCTTTCTCAAATGTTCACCGTGTTCTTGGTCATTCTTTGAGTAAATAAGTATGTCATCAATGAAAACAATGACAAACTTGTCAAGGTATGGTCCACACACTCGGTTCATAAGGTCCATGAACACAGCTGGTGCATTAGCTAAACTAAATGGCATGACCATAAACTCGTAATGACCGTAACGTGTTCTGAAAGCAGTCTTTGGAATATCATCTTCTTTCACCCGCATTTGATGATACCCGGAACGTAAGTCAATCTTTGAATAAACAGACGAGCCTTGTAGTTGATCAAATAAGTCGTCGATTCTCGGTAGTGGGTAGCGGTTCTTGATGGTAAGTTTGTTCAACTCTCGGTAGTCGATACACAACCTGAATGTACCATCTTTCTTCTTGACAAACAAAACAGGAGCTCCCCACGGTGATGTGCTTGGTCGAATGAAACCACGCTCTAAAAGTTCTTGTAATTGGCTTTGCAGTTCTTTCATCTCGCTGGGAGCGAGTCTGTAAGGAGCACGAGCTATTGGTGCAGCTCCTGGTACAAGATCTATTTGAAATTCTACGGATCGATGTGGGGGTAATCCCGGTAATTCTTTCAGAAATACATCGGGAAATTCTTTTGCAATGGGAACATCATTGATGCTCTTTTCTTCAGTTTGTACTTTCTCAACATGTGCTAGAACAGCATAGCAACCTTTTATTATTAGTTTTTGTGCCTTCAAATTACTAATAAGATGTAGCTTCGTGTTGCCCTTTTCTCCATACACCATTAAGGGTTTTCTTTTTTCTCGTATAATACGAATTACATTTTTGTAACAAACGATCTCTGCTTTCACTTCTTTCAACCAGTCCATACCGATTATCACATCAAAACTCCCTAACTCTACTGGTATCAAATCAATCTTAAATGTTTCGCTAACCAGTTTAATTTCTCGATTCCGACATATATTATCTGCTGAAATTAATTTACCATTTGCTAATTCGAGTAAAAATTTACTGTCCAAAGGCGTCAATGGACAACTTAATTTAGCACAAAAATCTCTACTCATATAGCTTCTATCCGCACCCGAATCAAATAAAACGTAAGCAGATTTATTGTCAATAAGAAACGTACCCGTAATAAGCTCCGGGTCTTCCTGTGCCTCTGCCGCATTAATATTGAAAACTCTTCCGCGGCCTTGTCCATTCGTGTTCTCCTGGTTCGGGCAATTTGTAATAATGTGGCCCGGTTTTCCACATTTATAACAAACTACATTGGCATAACTTGCTCCGACACTACTTGCTCCACCATTACTCGTTCCGACACCATTTGTTCCTTTCGTTCTATTAACCCCTGGTCCGTAGACCTCACACTTCACCGCGCTATGACCATTTCTTTTACACTTGTTTCAAAATTTGGTGCAGAACCCCGAGTGATACTGTTCACACCTTTGGCATAGCTGCTTCTGATTGTTGTTGTTGTTGCGGTTATTATTGTTGTTGGGATGATTGTTGTAGTTGCTGTTGTTGTTGTTGTTGTTGTTGTTGGGCCGTTTGTTGTAGTTGCGATTGATGTTGCGATTGTTGGGATAATTGTTGCGATTATTGTTGTAATTGCTGTTGTTGTTGTTGTTGTTGTTGTTGTATTGGTGATTCTTATCACCGTTTTCCTCCCACTTTCTTTTGACTTGCTTCACATTGGCCTCTTCAGCAGTCTGTTGTTTAATTCTTTCTTCAATCTGGTTCACTAGTTTGTGAGCCATTCTACATGCCTGTTGTATGGAGGCGGGCTCGTGTGAACTTATATCTTCTTGGATTCTTTCCGGTAATCCTTTCACAAACGCGTCGATCTTCTCTTCCTCATCTTCGAATGCTCCCGGACACAATAGGCACAATTCTGTGAATCGTCTTTCGTACGTGGTAATATCAAATCCTTGGGTTCGTAACCCTCTAAGTTCTGTCTTGAGCTTATTGACCTCGATTCTGGGACGGTACTTCTCGTTCATCAAGTGCTTGAATGCTGACCACGGTAGTGCGTACGCATCGTCTTGTCCCACTTGCTCTAGATAGGTATTCCACCATGTTAACGCAGAACCTGTGAAGGTATGCGTAGCGTACTTCACTTTGTCCTCTTCAGTACACTTACTTATGGCAAACACCGATTCGACCTTCTCGGTCCACCGTTTCAATCCGATCGGTCCTTCGGTTCCATCAAATTCCAAAGGTTTGCAGGCAGTGAATTCTTTGTAGGTGCATCCTACACGATTTCCTGTACTGCTAGATCCAAGGTTATTGTTGGTATGTAGCGCAGCCTGTACTGCGGCTATGTTTGAAGCTAGAAAAGTACGGAATTCCTCTTCATTCATATTCACGGTGTGTCAAGTAGTCGGTGCCATTTCCTTCAAAATAGTCAAATGGAACAAGTTAATCATACAGAATATTAAGAGTAGTTAATAGTATTTCGTAGCATAATATGAACTCATTTATAAAAGCTTTTTCTTCATATTAGCGTTTTATAAGTTTAAATTCGGGTAGTACCTACCCGTTAAGTTCATACTTAGTAGCTAATATACAATTCAACTACTACAATTCTATATGAAAAACTGATTATAATAATATTTCGCGTTCAAACTTTTAAATAATATTTTACAAACTTACAATACCGCTTATTTTACATATAGCATGAAATATAGCACACAATAAATTTGATACAAGATGGTTGTGAAGATAATTTTAGCTAGTACACAAGTCGTTCAGCAAAGGCAATAAAGACACGTAATTCATACGTCCAGAAACAAGTCATGCATTCTGGTTTTACTAGGATTACTTCCCATCCTTGGTCTTGTGGAATATAACCGTTATGGCCGTTGATAAGACAGCGTGTTGTAACGTCGTCAAAGGGACGAGGGTTACGTAATGTCCAACAGTCCCGTAACAATCTAAAAACCTCATTTCTTACCCCAATTACCGACTCCGTCACTTGTGGGAACGTTTTGTTTAATAGTTGTAGCCCGATGTTCTTGTTCTCACTTTGGTGAGAAGCGAACATTACTAATCCGTAAGCATAACATGCTTCTTTATGTTGCATGTTAGCCGCTTTTTCTAAATCACGAAGTCCAATATTCGGATATATTGAGTCAAAATAATTTCTTAACTCATTGCATAAAATAGCATTTGGGTTCCCCGCAATATATGCGTCAAAGTAAACACATCGTAACTTATGGATTTCCCAATGTGATATCCCCCATTTTTCGAACGAAAGCCTTTTATAAACCAAGGCATTCTTGGAACTTTCTTCGAATGTCTTACAAACTGATCTCGCCTTAAATAGTTGTGCCGCAGAATTCTGACCGACTCCAGACAAAATTTCATCAATCATGTCTCCGGGTAGGTCTCTTAAAATATTGGGTTGTCTATCCATTTTATATTTTTATACTGTAAAATAGACAAGAGTTAGATTTATAAAAAAAATACTTATTAATACAAGCAATTTTTACATATATCATAAATCATAAGCACACTATATTACATATATTACACCACACGAATACAACTATCTTATTCTGACTAGCTTGTTTCTTCTTCTTCGGTGTTGGTTCGTTTTGCCAAGTTTCTAGGGATATATGATGTTCCCCTAATATGAGCCGTCATTTTCCACATTGGTTTAGAAAAACCTGGTGGTTTAGAGGTTCCCGGGTCATTGTTACAACTTAAGGACTTCAGGGGTTGACGATACATATAAAGTTCATCGGGGTTGGAATTAGATTTCTCTATTTTTATGCCCTTTCCCTTATTATTTTCTTTTGCCTTTTTAAATTCAGTTGGGGTAATTTCTATAACATCATCGGAATTCTCGTCGTAATCCGATTCATCGGAGAATTGGTAATCCTCCTAATATTTTGCTTCCTTGGCGGAAACACCATTGACCATAATTAACCTTGGTCGGTTGGTTGAGGATTTTCTTTTACTTAACCGTTTTATTATTTCCCCCACCGGTTCTATTTCTTCATCCGGTTCCGATTCTTCTTCCGGTTCCGATTCTTCTTCCGGTTCCGACTCTTCTTCAGGTTCCTCTTCGGGAACTTGTGAATCAGTCCATGAATCATTCCAATTTACATTTGACTCTTCATTATTATTAGGTGAGTCAATGGGACTTGTTCTAGAGGTAGACATCTATCACATAATATCAAACGCGTTAAGAGATTAATATATCACATAATATTCACATGTTAAAAATATATAGTTTCCAACAAAATTTGTTAAGCAATCATTTTTCAAGTAAACACGGTCAAAGTCCAGACTCACTAATGCATCCTAACAAACTCGATAAGACACACTAATGCAAAATTCTGGTTCTCTAAGACCAACGCTCGGATACCAACTGAAATGTCCCGTTCTTATTGATTAAAAACGTTCCATAATAATTGATTTCGTTGTGAGGTTTTGACCTCTATATGAGACGTTTTTCAAAGACTGCATTCATTTTAAAACAAACCATAACCTTTATTTCATCAATAAAGGTTTAAAAAGCTTTACGTAGATTATCAAATAAAGATAATCTAAAATATCCTGTTTACACACGACCATTACATAATGGTTTACAATACAAATATGTTACAACAAAATAAGTTTCTTGAATGCAGTTTTTACACAATATCATACAAGCATGGACTCCAAATCTCGTCCTTATTTAAGTATGCGACAGCGGAAGCTCTTAATAATCACCTGAGAATAAACATGCTTAAGACGTCAACAAAAATTTTGGTGAGTTATAGGTTTAACCTATATATATCAAATCATAATAATAGACCACAAGATTTCATATTTCAATACACATCCCATACATAGGGATAAAAATCATTCATATGGTGAACACCTGGTAACCGACATTAACAAGATGCATATATAAGAATATCCCCATCATTCCGGGACACCCTTCGGATATGATATAAATTTCGAAGTACTAAAGCATCCGGTACTTTAGATGGGGTTTGTTAGGCCCAATAGATCTATCTTTAGGATTCGCGTCAATTAGGGTGTTTGTTCCCTAATTCTTAGATTACCAGACTTAATAAAAAGGGGCATATTCGATTTCGATAATTCAACCATAGAATGTAGTTTCACGTACTTGTGTCTATTTTGTAAATCATTTATAAAACCTGCATGTATTCTCATCCCAAAAATATTAGATTTTAAAAGTGGGACTATAACTCACTTTCACAGATTTTTACTTCGTCGTGAAGTAAGACTTGGTCACTGGTTGATTCACGAACCTATAACAATATATACATATATATCAAAGTATGTTCAAAATATATTTACAACACTTTTAATATATTTTAATGTTTTAAGTTTATTAAGTCAGCTGTCCTCGTTAGTAACCTACAACTAGTTGTCCACAGTTAGATGTACAGAAATAAATCGATAAATATTATCTTGAATCAATCCACGACCCAGTGCATATGTATCTCAGTATTGATCACAACTCAAACTATATATATTTTGGAATCAACCTCAACCCTGTATAGCTAACTCCAACATTCACATATAGAGTGTCTATGGTTGTTCCGAAATATATATAGATGTGTCGACATGATAGGTCGAAACATTGTATACGTGTCTATGGTATCTCAAGATTACATAATATACAATACAAGTTGATTTAGTTATGGTTGGAATAGATTTGTTACCAATTTTCACGTAGCTAAAATGAGAAAAATTATCCAATCTTGTTTTACCCATAACTTCTTCATTTTAAATCCGTTTTGAGTGAATCAAATTGCTATGGTTTCATATTGAACTCTATCTTATGAATCTAAACATAAAAAGTATAGGTTTATAGTCGAAAAAATTAGTTACAAGTCATTTTTGTAAAGGTAGTCATTTCAGTCGAAAGAACGACGTCTAGATAACCATTTTAGAAAACATACTTTCACTTTGAGTTTAATCATAATTTTTGGATATAGTTTCATGTTCATAATAAAAATCATTTTCTCAGAATAACAACTTTTAAATCAAAGTTTATCATAGTTTTTAATTAACTAACCCAAAACAGCCCGCGGTGTTACTACGACGGCGTAAATCTGGTTTTACGGTGTTTTTCGTGTTTTCAGGTTTTAAATCATTAAGTTAGCATATCATATAGATATAGAACATGTGTTTAGTTGATTTTAAAAGTCAAGTTAGAAGGATTAACTTTTGTTTGCGAACAAGTTTAGAATTAACTAAACTATGTTCTAGTGATTACAAGTTTAAACCTTCGAATAAGATAGCTTTATATGTATGAATCGAATGATGTTATGAACATCATTACTACCTTAAGTTCCTTGGATAAACCTACTGGAAAAAAGAAAAATGGATCTAGCTTCAACGGATCCTTGGATGGCTCGAAGTTCTTGAAGCAGAATCATGACACGAAAACAAGTTCAAGTAAGATCATCACTTGAAATAAGATTGTTATAGTTATAGAAATTGAACCAAAGTTTGAATATGATTATTACCTTGTATTAGAATGATAACCTACTGTAAGAAACAAAGATTTCTTGAGGTTGGATGATCACCTTACAAGATTGGAAGTGAGCTAGCAAACTTGAAAGTATTCTTGATTTTATGTAACTAGAACTTGTAGAATTTATGAAGAACACTTAGAACTTGAAGGTAGAACTTGAGAGAGATCAATTAGATGAAGAAAATTGAAGAATGAAAGTGTTTGTAGGTGTTTTTGGTCGTTGGTGTATGGATTAGATATAAAGGATATGTAATTTTGTTTTCATGTAAATAAGTCATGAATGATTACTCATATTTTTGTAATTTTATGAGATATTTCATGCTAGTTGCCAAATGATGGTTCCCACATGTGTTAGGTGACTCACATGGGCTGCTAAGAGCTTATCATTGGAGTGTATATACCAATAGTACATACATCTAAAAGCTATGTATTGTACGAGTACGAATACGGGTGCATATGAGTAGAATTGTTGATGAAACTGAACGAGGATGTAATTGTAAGCATTTTTGTTAAGTAGAAGTATTTTGATAAGTGTATGGAAGTCTTTCAAAAGTGTATAAATACATATTAAAACACTACATGTATATACATTTTAACTGAGTCGTTAAGTCATCGTTAGTCGTTACATGTAAGTGTTGTTTTGAAACATTTAGGTTAACGATCTTGTTAAATGTTGTTAACCTAATGTTTATAATATCAAATGAGATTTTAAATTATTATATTATCATGATATTATCATGTATGAATATCTCTTAGTATGATATATATACATTAAATGTCTTTACAATGATAATCGTTACATATAAGTCTCGTTTAAAAATCATTAAGTTAGTAGTCTTGTTTTTACATATGTAGTTCATTGTTAATATACTTAATGATATGTTTACTTATCATAATATCATGTTAACTATATATATATATATATATCCATATATATGTCATCATATAGTTTTTACAAGTTTTAACGTTCGTGAATCACCGGTCAACTTGGGTGGTCAATTGTCTATATGAAACCTATTTCAATTAATCAAGTCTTAACAAGTTTGATTGCTTAACATGTTGGAAACATTTAATCATGTAAATATCAATCTCAATTAATATATATAACCATGGAAAAGTTCGGGTCACAACAGTGGAAAGGCATACACTTTGGCTGGTTTTATGTGGGCATTTAAGATTTGGATCCTCGAGGCATACCGTCGTACCATTAAGAGTTTTGTAACCAAAACTGATAAGGATGGAGTACCAAGAGCTTTATTTTGGAAGCGTTCATCTGCTGAAACCTTTACAGTGTCTGGTTATCTCAAACTTTTACATATAATGGTTAGTTAACAGTTGTCAGATGAAGTAGCCTCGAGAGTATGCTTGCTAACTTATGACATTATACACTTGTCAGACGAAGTAGCTATATCAACCCTCACTTTTTGACTTCTGAAATTACTGAAATGGCCCTAGGGTTTACTGTCTGACTATACGTATTAATTATTTAAGGGTTGTTATATACACAATCGATTTAATGTTTACCAAATAATAAACTTTTAGTCGACACTCACTGCTAATTAAAATTTATGCATTTCTGTAATATTATAACTATTAATCTATAAGTAATAAATAAAAAGTGACATTTATATAAATAATAAAACAATTAGGAACTAAATAAAAAAAAATACAAGTCATGAATTAGTAAAAAGAAAATAATACTTATCATGTAGTAAATGTAAAAAAAAAAAAAAAAAAAAAAAATAATAATAATAATAATAATAATAATAATAATAATAATAATAATAATAATAATAATAATAATAATAATAATAATGAGACTAAAGAATCTTAAACAATTACATCCTTATGTTGACTAAAAAATTAAATATATATATATAAAAAAAATATAAACTAGTACCACCTATTGTTGACTAAAAGAATTATAAAATAAAATAAAATCATTAATTAGAACATCCTTATGTTGACTAACACTCTAATACTTGCACTATATAAACACACCTAGACTCCTAGTTTCTCATTCACAAATCACACCAAAATCCTCTCTCAAAAATAATCTCTCCCTCTCCCTCTCTTGTGGTATTCAGCCAAGAACACCACCACCATCTTCAAGTGATCTTCAAGCTTGTTCTTCGTGTTCATCAAGATCTTCAAGCGTGTTCTTCATTATTTGGGTTATTTGATCTTCATCACCAAGCTTTCTTCTTGTTTCTTGTTAATCTTCATCATCATTAACAAGGTATGATCCAAAATCTTAAAACTTTTAAATCTTTCTTTCAATTCATGTTTGTATTCAAAATCATATTCGCGCATGATCTTAACATTCATATTGTTCATGAAAAAAAAATATATAAATATACATATACATCCATACCTACGGTTTTAATAAAAAAAAAAGAGATTTAGATCCTCAAAACCTTAAAACTAATCATGTTTATGTTATTAGATATCTACATATTATATATATACATATACATGTAAAAAAAATATAAACATATACATATATATATACATATACGGTTATATATATATATATATATATATATATATATATATATATATATATATATATATATATATATACATACACACGACATATATATACATAAACATTAAATATTAAAACCCTAATTAAACCTAACCCTAATTTATTAAACTCTAATTTAATAAAACCCTAATACATTAATTAAAACCCTAATCATTTATTTATTACTAAACCCTAATATTAAATACTATTTTAATTAACTAATAAAACCCTAATACTACTTATACTATATTACTAATACTACTTAACACTTATACACTTATACTACTACTTAACACTTACACTATTACTAATACTTATAATATACTACTTATAGTATAACACACGATTACCATAGTCATTCACGATAGCATGAAATTACTTGAACATCGATGTTGCTTAAGGCCTAGGGTGATCCTTGGTACCACTATGGGACGCTTGTGGATTTCGAATGCCAAACTTAGATTTTGGTCAAGAAATCCTGGGCCAACCGGTAACAATTGGTCATTCTAGTGACTCTGCGGTGGCATAGATGTTTGGGTACGATCCACAATATCAACCCGACTATAGTAATTATACATCTAGTTATCTTCACACTTAATAGGTGGTAGACTTATTAAGGACAACTCACTAGTGTTCGACACTAACTTACTAAAAGTGAAAACTACTAAAAGTGGAAACTTGCTAAAAGTAGAAACTTACTAGGAATGGAACTTAGTAAAACGAACTATACTTAAAATACTTGCATACTTAAACTTAAATTTGGTCAAAACACTTAACTACTCTTAAATGTCATTAGGTTGACTTTCTGCTCATCCATCCAAACTTTATATTCCGAGGAATAACTATCTCTCTCTACTTACTAAGGTGAACTCATAGCCCACCTCTTTATTGCATGCAACTTATAAAACTTTTTGGGGTGAGACACATGCTACTTTTATTATTTACAATTTAGACACAAGTACCAACTGTTAAACTATGCTATACCCGGCTATGTCCGACTAAGTCCCTACAGTGATATTTTTAATTTCTCGTTAAATGCATTCTTAATTATTGGGGGTAGGCCTATCGGGAGTAACGTCCCCGATAAATTTGACCAAGTCATTGTATTACTTAATAATGAAATTAAACTGACAAGGACAGCACAACTTATCATTGGGGCAAACTTGAACGTTTAGTCTAAATATCACGAACTGGCATAACTTTTTGATCCCTGCGAGATCAACTTTATAAACTAAATCTTGTGGTCTAAAACAACGGTCAAACATATTTGTTAAACCTAAGAACTTCACTCAACCTTTTTGGTTGACACTTTAGCATGTTTGTCTCAGGTGCCGATTGATCAAGCTTATTTACTTACTGCTTATGTGATGCTACTTGGACTTAGGATCAAGAGATATCGCGTTTATTATTCTTGCATTTGAAAAAAATTACTTTATTGTAATTTCCATTATTGTAACGACATTTCATTTTCCGCTGCGTACTCAATAAAGTTTGTTTTATTCTAATAGTATCGTTCTCGTATTATAATATGTTGGTTTATTTGATATTAAGTCACATTTCATCCAGACCCTATCTGGGGGTGTGATAGATTGGTATCATAGCATAACCAGGCTGTTATAGAGAACCAGGATTGCATTTTTATGTGTGCCTTACTTACTAGCTAGGGTGCCTTAGCAATCTAGGAAACTATAACCTTTCCTCCCTTAGACTTAAAGCACTTAGGATTTCCTTATAATCTTAAACATTGCTTTAACATTCATCTAATCGAAATCTCTTTCCTAATGTTAGGATGTTTAATTTTCATCAAGTGAACAAAATGACTCTTTTCAAGCCAACTGAAAAAGATACTGAAAGGCCTTCCACTGAAAGACCAGTCCAAAGTCCACCTTATGGCTTTGGTGGTCCTCGTTCACCAAACTATAGTTCGAATACTTTACCAATTCTCTCGATCACTACCCAACCCCGAGAACTGAAGATAAGGGGAAACGTCCTGAGAAAACTGGTTCATCCAGAAAAAGAGCCCGATCTCCTTTTCGAGATAATGATGCTAAGAACTTGGAAGGTTTGCTTCGCCATGTGGCGAGAATTGAGGTTCGAATGGACGAAAAAGATCTAGAAGTTAAGAAACTGGTGGAAGAGAATGCTAAGCTAAGAAAAGAGTTAACGATGCTGAGGTATGAGGAAGAACGTAACACCCACTGGGGAAAACAATCACTTGATTATCTCAAGGAGGATGTTGATTTCCGAATGAATATGGAAAGAAATTGAGTTGATAAGCAGCTTACTCTAAAGGAGTACGACACAACACAGTCAACAGCGGTGTTACTAACCTCTATGATAACCTTGAGTATCTCTATGAGAAACAAAAGGCGAAGAACGAGAAAGTTGAGGAGTTTATGAAGAAGGTTGAAGACGAGAAGAAGAAATATGAAGACTACTTCAATCTTAATATTTCATAGTTATTTTTCCTATTTTCCATCTATGTAAAGGCTATTCCTTAAACTATTTCTATTTTCGAATCGTGTATTAAAAAGGCTTATTTAATGCCTCGTTCCTAATAATATAAAGTGTTTCATTTATATCATGTAATATCAATACTTTATTTTATTCATACTTGTAATTGCTCAAACTTATAACTTGTCAACTTATCAAACTTATGTTCACTTCTATGTAGTGACATCATGGTTCATCACCTACCATTAACAACATTGTGTTGACCACTGAGCAATTTCAACAGTTACTTTCTGCCGCCCAAGGCAACGCTCAAGCTAATCGTGCTAACACTCAATCGAAACCTTATTCTTACAAGGACTTTACAAACTGCAATCCTCCCTCTTTTAAGGGAAGTGAAGAGGCTGTCGAACTAGTCCGATGGTTCGAGAAACTAGAGTCCATCTTCCGTGTTTGCAACTGTGGGGACAATGATCGAGTCAAATATGCCACTAGCTCATTAGCTGGCAAAGCTTTGACTTGGTGGACTGCTCATGCTAAGTCCGTGGGGATTGATAATGCTAATGCAATCCCATGGGATGAACTCAAAAGCATGATGGTTAATAAATTCTGTCCTAGGAGTCAAGTTTAAAAACTTGAAGCCGAGTTCTGGGAACTTAAGGTGAAGGGTACCGACATTGAAAGCTACACCAATCGTTTTCTTGAGCTTTCTACTTTGTGTCCCGAGATGTTTCCTACTGAAGCTAGAAGGATTGAAAGGTATATTGAAGGTCTCCCTGAGGATGTTCAGGGGAATGTTATTGCTGCCGAGAAGGTTACTCTTGATGATGTGATTCTCGTGGCACAAAATCTGATGTTGGCCAAGAGAAGAATAGCGTCGGCTAATAAGCAGGTTGATACTAAGGGTAATGAAGGTAAAAGGAAGTTTGAGCCATCTCAATGTTCGACTCAGAATGTTAGTAAGAAGCCTGCGGATAGTACAAGGACGAATTATAAGGGTACCTATCCTTTTTGTATTCATTGTGAAAGGCATCACCCGGGACGGTGTACTGCTACTTGTTCGTTGTGTAAGAAAGTGGGACACGTTGCTAAGACGTGTAAGACTCCTCCAAAGGATAAAACTATTGTTCCTGCCAAAGCTCCTCCTACTTGTTACACTTGTGGAGAAAAGGGACACATTAGTCCAAATTGTCCTAAGAAGAAAGATAATCCCGCTACTGGAGCCAATACTACTGCTGCCAAGGGTCGTGCGTTTGTTATTACTGCTGCTGAAGCCCGAGATGAAGATGAGGTCATCACGGGTACGTATCTTGTCAATAATTGTTACGTAACTATTTTATTCGATACTGGTGCCGACAGAAGTTACGTGTCTAGTGAATTTTGTACCCTATTTACTGAAAAGCCTCAACCCTTAGAAACTAAACGATTAGTAGAAGTAGCCAATGAAAAGATCATGAAAGTCGATAAAATCTATAAAAACTGCAACCTAATCTTAGCCAACAAAGAATTTAAGATAGACCTTTTGCCGGTCGAGCTCGGAAGTTTTGATGTCGTAGTTGGAATGGATTGGTTACGTCCATTAAGAGCTGTAATCATGTGTTACGATAAAACTGTTCATGTTCCATTGGGAAATGGAGAGACTCTTATTATCCAGGGTGAAAAGAGTGGTTCTAATCTCAACATTATCTCCTGTATTAAAACCCGTAAACACCTTATAAAGGGTTATCCAGCTATTCTAGCCCACGTTAAGATGATTGAATTGAAAGAGAAGTGTATTAAAGATGTACCAGTGGTTAAAGACTTTCCTGATGTGTTTCCTGAAGATCTTCCTGGTCTTCCACCTCCTCAACAAGTTGAATTCCAAATTGATTTAGTTCCCGGTGCTGCTCCTATTGCTAAAGCACCATACCGATTAGCACCTTCCAAAATGAAGGAACTTTCCAACCAACTCCAAGAACTATTGGATAAAGGTTTCATTCATCCAAGCTCGTCCCCATGTGGAGCTCCTATTCTATTGATTAAAAAGAAGGATGGTACGTTGAGGATGTGTATTGATTACCGCGAACTCAACAAGCTTACTATCAAGAATCGTTATCCATTACCGCGTATTAATGATCTAGTTGACCAACTTCAAGGGTCGAGTGTTTATTCAAAGATTGATCTGAGGTCCGGTTATCACCAACTTAGGGTCAAAGAATCCGATATTCCTAAGACTGCTTTTCGCACTTGTTATGGGCACTATGAATTTTGTGTTATCATGGATCTTATGAATCGTGTCTGCAAGCCGTATCTTGACAAATTTGTCATTGTGTTTATTGACGACATCTTAATCTACTCAAAGAGTGAGAAAGAATATGAGCAACATTTGCGCATGATTCTTGAACTCTTACGGAAGGAACAACTCTACACTAAATTTTCAAAGTGCGAGTATTGGCTCAAAACCATACAATTTCTCGGACATGTTGTTGATAGTAAAGGAATATATATCGATCCAGCTAAGATTACCGCTATTCAGAACTGGGAGATACCAAAGACTGCGAAGCATATTCGTCAATTTTTGGGACTTGCCGGTTATTATCGAAGATTCATAAAAGATTTTTCTCTCCTTGCTAAACCCCTTACGAAGTTAACTCACAATGGGAAGAAGTTCGAGTGGTTCGAAGAACAGGAATCTGCTTTCAAGATTCTGAAGGAGAATTTGACCACAGCCCCAATTCTATCTTTACCTGAAGGTACCGATGACTTTGTTGTTTACTGCGATGCCTCAAAGCAAGGCTTTGGTTGTGTTTTAATGCAACGTGAAAAGGTTATTGCCTATGCATCTAGACAGTTAAAGAAACATGAGGAGAACTATACCACACACGACCTTGAGTTAGGTGTCATGGTATTTGCATTAAAGATATGGAGACATTATCTATATGGTACCAAGTTTACGGTGTACACTGACCATAAAAGTCTTCGACACATCTTTGATCAGAAACAGCTGAATATGAGGCAAATCCGATGGCTCGAGTTATTGAACGATTATCATTGTGAGCTGAAATATCATCCTGGCAAGGTGAATGTAGTTGCCGATGCCCTTAGTCGAAAAGATAATGTTAGACGTGTTCGCGCTTTAAACCTGAAAATCAAATCAAATCTTATATCACGAATCTGTGAAGCTTAACTTGAAGCTATTAAACCGACACTTATCGAAGGTGAAGGACCTATCAGTTTCGAGAACCAACTCCAAGTGAAAGCTAATGGTACACGGTACTTTGGCAACAGAATTTGGGTACCTCTCTTCGGTAATCTCCGTGAACTAGTCTTGGATGAAGCACATAAGACTAGGTACTCTATTCATCCCGGTTCCAGTAAGATGTATCACGATGTGAAGGAATTCTACTGGTGGACTAACATGAAAGCCGACATTTCTACTTATGTTAGTAAGTGTCTCACTTGTTTGAAAGTCAAGGCTGAACATCAAAAGCCTTCTGGTCTGTTGACACAACCCGATATCCCGCAGTGGAAGTGGGAATGTATCACTATGGACTTCGTTACTAAGTTACCTAAGACTTCAAATGGTAACGATACTATTTGGGTCATAGTTGATCTTCTTACTAAATCTGCACATTTCATACCGATCAAGGAAACTGACAAGATGGAGAAATTATCACAGCTTTACATTAAAGAAATTGTCTCGCGTCATGGAGTTCCTATCTCGATTATTTCTGATCGCGACATTCGATTCGTTTCTAGATTCTGGAAAACTTTGCAATCTGCTCTCGGAACTCAACTCGACATGAGTACAGCCTATCATCCGCAAACTGATGGTCAAAGTGAACGAACTATTCAAACCTTGGAAGATATGCTACGTGTTTGTGTAATCGATTTCGGCAAAGGTTGGGATAGACACTTGCCTTTGGTTGAATTTTCTTATAACAACAGTTATCACTCTAGTATTAAAGCTACACCTTTTGAAGCTTTATATGGCCGGAAATGTAGATCCCCTCTGTGTTGGGATGAACTCGAGGACAGACACTTAACTGGTCCTGAAATTATTCACGAAACTACCGAAAAGATTGTCCAGATTAAGCAACGGTTAGAAACTGCCCGTATCCGACAAAAGAGCTATGCCGATAAGAAGCGGAAGGATATAGAATTCCAAGTTGGAGATAAGGTCATGTTGAAAGTATCCCCTTGGAAAGGCGTTGTCCGTTTCGGTAAACGAAGTAAACTCAGTCCACGATATGTTGGACCTTTTACAATCACTCAAAGAGTCGGTCCCGTGGCGTACCGATTAGAACTACCAGCTGAACTTAGCCAAGTACATGATGTGTTTCATGTCTCGAATCTTAAAAGGTGTCTTGCTGATGACACACTTGTTATTCCTTTGGATGATATCCGCATTGATGAGCAAATGCACTTCGTTGAATAACCTATAGAAATCATGGAAGGAGAGGTCAAACAAACGCGTAAAAGCAACATACCTATCATTAAAGTCCGTTGGAATTCGCCTAGAGGCCCCGAATATACCTGGGAACACAAAGACCAAATGATACGGAAATATCCCCATCTCTTCTCAAACGCTGATGCATCCGAGAAGTCTACCTAAAACTTCAGGACGAAGTTTTTATTAACGGGGAGGTACTATAACAACACTCACTTTTCGACTTCTGAAATTACTGAAATGACCCTAGGGTTTACTGTCTGACTATACGTATTAATTATTTAAGGGTTGTTATATACACAATCGATTTAACGTTGACCAAATAATAAACTTTTAGTCGACACTCACTGCTAATTAAAATTTATGCATTTTTGTAATATTATAACTATTAATCTATAAGTAATAAATAAAAAGTGACATTTATATAAATAATAAAACAATTGGGAACTAAATAAAAAAATAAAAAAATAAATACAAGTCATGAATTAGTAAAAAGAAAATAATACTTATCTTGTAGTAAATGTAAAAAAAAATAGTAATAATAATAATAATTAATAATAATAATAATAATAATAATAATAATAATAATAATAATAATAATAATAATAATAATAATAATAATAATAATAATAATAATAATAATAATAATAATAATAATAATAATAATAATGAGACTAAAGAATCTTAAACAATTACATCCTTTTGTTGACTAAAAAAAATAAAATGTATATATAAAAAAATATAAAATAGTACCACCTATTGTTGACTAAAAGAATTATAAAATAAAATAAAATCATTAATTAGAACATCCTTATATTGACTAACACTCTAATACTTGCACTATATAAACACCCCTAGACTCCTAGTTTCTCATTCACAAATCACACCAAAATCCTCTCTCAAAAACAATCTCTCCCTCTCCCTCTCTTGTGGTATTCGGCCAAGAACACCACCACCACACCACCACCATCTTCAAGTGATCTTCAAGCTTGTTCTTCATGTTCATCAAGATCTTCAAGTGTGTTCTTCATTATTTGGGTTATTTGATCTTCATCACCAAGCTTTCTTCTTATTTCTTGTTAATCTTCATCATCATTAACAAGGTATGATTTAAAATCTTAAAACTTTTAAATCTTTCTTTCAATTCATGTTTATATTCAAAATCATATTTGTGCATGATCTTAACATTCATACTGTTCATGAAAAAAAATATAAATATACATATACATGCATACCTACGGTTTTAATAAAAAAAAAAGAGATTTAGATCCTCAAAACCTTAAAACTAATCATGTTTATGTTATTAGATATCTACATATTATATATATACATATACATGTAAAAAAATATAAATAAACATATACCTATATATATACATATACGGTTATATATATATATATATATATAAATATATATATAAACTATATATATATATATGTATATATATATATATATATATACATACACACGACATATATATACATAAACATTAAATATTAAAACCCTAATTAAACCTAACCCTAATTTATTAAACTCTAATTTAATAAAACCCTAATACATTAATTAAAACCCTAATCATTTATTTATTACTAAACCCTAATAATAAATACTACTTTAATTAACTAAAACCCTAATACTACTTATACTATATTACTAATACTACTTAACACTTATACACTTATACTACTACTTAACACTTACGCTATTACTAATACTTATAATATACTACTTATATTATAACACACGATTACCATAGCCATTCACGATAGCGTGAAATTACTTGAACATCGAGGTTGCTTAAGGCCTAGGGTGATCCTTGATACCACTATGAGACGCTTGTGGATTACGAATGCCAAACTTAGATTTTGGTCAAGAAATCATGGGCCAACCGGTAATAATTGGTCATTCTAGTGACTCGGCGATGGCATAGATGTTTGGGTACGATCCACAATATCAACCCGACTATAGTAATCATACATCTAGTTATCTTCACACTTAATAGGTGGTAGACTTATTAAGGGCAACTCACTAGTGTTCGACACTAACTTACTAAAAGTGGAAACTACTAAAAGTGGAAACTTGCTAAAAGTAGAAACTTACTAAGAATGGAACTTAGTAAAACGAACTATACTTAAAACACTTGCATACTTAAAATTAAATTTGGGCAAAACACTTAACTACTCTTAAATGTCATTAGGTTGACTTTCTGCTCATCCATCCAAACTTTCTATTCCGAGGAATAACTATCTCTCACTACTTACTAAGGTGAACTCATAGCCCCACTCTTTATTGCATGCAACTTATTTAACTTTTTGGGGTGAGACACATGCTACTTTTACTATTTACAATTTAGACACAAGTATCAACTGTTAAACTATGCTATACCCGGCTATGTCCGACTAAGTCCCTACAGTGATATTTTTAATTGCTAGTTAAATGCATTCTTAATTATTGGGGGTAGGCCTATCGGGAGTAACGTCCCCGATACATTTGACCAAGTCATTGTATTACTTAATAATGAAATTAAACCGACAAAGATAGTACAACTTGTCATTGGGGCAAACTTGAACGTTTAGTCTAAATATCACGAACTGGCATAACTTTTTGATCCCTGCGAGATCAACTTTATAAACTAAATCTTGTGGTCTAAAACAACTTTCAAACATATTTGTTAAACCTATTAACTTTGAAATGTCCCGTTCTTATTGATTAAAAACGTTCCATATTAATTGATTTCGTTGCGAGGTTTTGACCTCTATATGAGCGTTTTTCAAAGACTGCATTCATTTTTAAAACAAACCATAACCTTTATTTCATAAATAAAGGTTTAAAAAGCTTTACGTAGATTATCAAATAATGATAATCTAAAATATCCTGTTTACACACGACCATTACATAATAGTTTACAATACAAATATGTTACATCGAAATCAGTTTCTTGAATGCAGTTTTTACACAATATCATACAAACATGGACTCCAAATCTTGTCCTTATTTTAGTATGCAACAGCGGAAGCTCTTAGTATTCACCTGAGAATAAACATGCTTTAAACGTCAACAAAAATGTTGGTGAGTTATAGGTTTAACCTATATATATCAAATCGTAACAATAGACCACAAGATTTCATATTTCAATACACATCCCATACATAGAGATAAAAATCATTCATATGGTGAACACCTGGTAACCGACATTAACAAGATGCATATATAAGAATATCCCCATCATTCCGAGACACCCTTCGGATATGATATAAATTTCGAAGTACTAAAGCATCCGGTACTTTGGATGGGGTTTGTTAGGCCCAATAGATCTATCTTTAGGATTCGCGTCAATTAGGGTGTCTGTTCCCTAATTCTTAGATTACCCGACTTAATAAAAAGGGGCATATTCGATTTCGATAATTCAACCATAGAATGTAGTTTCACGTACTTGTGTCTATTTTGTAAATCATTTATAAAACCTGCATGTATTCTCATCCCAAAAATATTAGATTTTAAAAGTGGGACTATAACTCACTTTCACAGATTTTTACTTCGTCGTGAAGTAAGACTTGCCACTGGTTGATTCACGAACCTATAACAATATATACATATATATCAAAGTATGTTCAAAATATATTTACAACACTTTTAATATATTTTGATGTTTTAAGTTTATTAAGTCAGCTGTCCTCGTTAGTAACCTACAACTAGTTGTCCACAGTTAGATGTACAGAAATAAATCGATAAATATTATCTTGAATCAATCCACGACCCAGTGTATACGTATCTCAGTATTGATCACAACTCAAACTATATATATTTTGGAATCAACCTCAACCCTGTATAGCTAACTCCAACATTCACATATAGAGTGTCTATGGTTAGTCCGAAATATATATAGATGTGTTGACATGATAGGTCAAAACATTGTATACGTGTCTATTGTATCTCAAGATTACATAATATACAATACAAGTTGATTAAGTTATGGTTGGAATAGATTTGTTACCAATTTTCACGTAGCTAAAATGAGAAAAATTATCCAATCTTGTTTTACCCATAACTTCTTCATTTTAAATCCGTTTTGAGTGAATCAAATTGCTATGGTTTTATATTGAACTCTATTTTATGAATCTAAACAGAAAAAGTATAGGTTTATAGTCTGAAAAATAAGTTACAAGTCATTTTTGTAAAGGTAGTCATTTCAGTCGAAAGAACGACGTATAGATGACCATTTTAGAAAACATACTTCCACTTTGAGTTTAACCATAATTTTTGGATATAGTTTCATGTTCATAATAAAAATCATTTTCCCAGAATAACAACTTTTAAATCAAAGTTTATCATAGTTTTTAATTAACTAACCCAAAACAGCCCGCGGTGTTACTACGACGGCGTATGTCCGGTTTTACAGTGTTCTTCGTGTTTCCAGGTTTTAAATCATTAAGTTAGCATATCATATAGATATAGAACATGTGTTTAGTTGATTTTAAAAGTCAAGTTAGAAGGATTAACTTTTATTTGCGAACAAGTTTAGAATTAACTAAACTATGTTCTAGTGATTACAAGTTTAAACCTTCGAATAAGATAGCTTTATATGTATGAATAGAATGATGTTATGAACATCATTACTACCTCAAGTTCCTTGGATAAACCTACTGAAAATGAGAAAAATAGATCTAGCTTCAAAGGATCCTTGGATGGCTTGAAAGTTCTTGAAGCAGAATCATGACACGAAAACAATTTCAAGTAAGATTTCCACTCGAAATAAGATTGTTATAGTTATAGAAATTGAATTAAAGTTTAAATATGATTATTACCTTGTATTAGAAAGATAACCTACTGTAAGTAACAAAGGTTTCTTGATCTTGGATGATTACTTGGAATGGATTTAGAAAACTTGGAAGTAAACTTGCAATCTTGGAAGTATTCTTGATTTTATGAAACTAGAACTTTTGGAATTTATGAAGAACACTTAGAACTTGAAGATAGAACTTGAGAGAGATCAATTAGATGAAGAAAATTGAAGAATGAAAGTGTTTGTAGGTGTCTTTGGTCGTTGGTGTATGGATTAGATATAAAGGATATGTAATTTTGTTTTCATGTAAATAAGTCATGAATGATTACTCATATTTTTGTAATTTTATGAGATATTTTATGCTAGTTGCCAAATGATGGTTCCCACATGTGTTAGGTGACTCACATGGGCTGCTAAGAGCTGATCATTGGAGTGTATATACCAATAGTACATACATCTAAAAGCTGTGTATTGTACGAGTACGAATACGGGTGCATACGAGTAGAATTGTTGATGAAACTGAACGAGGATGTAATTGTAAGCATTTTTGTTAAGTAGAAGTATTTTGATAAGTGTCTTGAAGTCTTTCAAAAATTTATGAATACATATTAAAACACTACATGTATATACATTTTAACTGAGTCGTTAAGTCATCGTTAGTCGTTACATGTAAATGTTGTTTTGAAACCTTTAGGTTAACGATCTTGTTGAATGTTGTTAACCCATTATTTATTATAACAAATGAGATGTTAAATTGTTATATTATCATTATATTATGATATATAATATATCTTAGTATGATATATATACAGTTAAATGTCGTTACAACGATAATCGTTACATATATGTCTCGTTTCGAAATCATTAAGTTAGTAGTCTTATTTTTACATATGTATTTCATTGTTAATACACTTAATAATATATTTACTTATCATTTAACATAATTAACCAAGTCTATCAATATCTTAATATGATTCATATGTACCTAGTAAGACGTTGTTATAACGATAATCGTTATATATATCGTTTTCGAGTTTCTTAAATTAATAGTCTCATTTTTATGTATATAACTCATTGTTAAAATACCTAATGATATACATACTTATAATAAAATCATGTTAACTATATATATATAACCATATATATGTCATCGTATAGTTTTTACAAGTTTTGACGTTCGTGAATCACCGGTCAACTTGGGTGGTCAATTGTCTATATGAAAACTATTTCAATTAATCAAGTCTTAACAAGTTTGATTGCTTAACATGTTGGAAACACTTAATCATGTAAATAACAATTTCATTTAATATATATATAAACATGGAAAAGTTCGGGCCACTACAGTACCTACCCGTTAAATAAATTTCGTCCCGAAATTTTAAGCAATTGGAGGTGTTGACGTATCTTCTGGAAATAAATGCGGGTATTTCTTCTTCATTTGATCTTCATGCTCCCAGGTGAACTCGGGTCCTCTACGAGCATTCCATCGAACCTTAACAATCGGTATCTTATTTTGTTTAAGTCTCTTAACCTCACGATCCATTATTTCGACGGGTTCTTCGATGAATTGAAGTTTTTCGTTGATTTGGATTTCATCTAACGGAATAGTGAGATCTTCTTTAGCAAAACATTTCTTCAAATTCGAGACGTGGAAAGTGTTATGTACAGCCGCGAGTTTTTGAGGTAACTCAAGTCGGTAAGCTACTGGTCCGACACGATCAATAATCTTGAATGGTCCAATATACCTTGGATTTAATTTACCTCGTTTACCAAATCGATCAACGCCTTTCCAAGGTGCAACCTTAAGCATGACCATCTCTCCAATTTCAAATTCCATATCTTTTCTTTTAATGTCGGCGTAGCTCTTTTGTCGACTTTGGGCGGTTTTCAACCGTTGTTGAATTTGGATGATCTTCACGGTAGTTTCTTGTATTATCTCCGGACCAGTAATCTGTCTATCCCCCACTTCACTCCAACAAATTGGAGACCTGCACTTTCTACCATAAAGTGCTTTAAATGGCGCCATTTCAATGCTTGAATGGTAGCTGTTGTTGTAGGAAAATTCTGCTAACGGTAGATGTCGATCCCAACTGTTTCCGAAATCAATAACACAAGCTCGTAGCATGTCTTCAAGCGTTTGTATCGTCCTTTCGCTCTGCCCATCAGTTTGTGGATGATAGGCAGTACTCATGTCTAAATGAGTTCCCAATGCTTGCTGTAATGTCTACCAGAATCTTGAAATAAATCTGCCATCCCTATCAGAGATAATAGAGATTGGTATTCCATGTCTGGAGACGACTTCCTTCAAATACAGTCATGCTAACTTCTCCATCTTGTCATCTTCTCTTATTGGCAGGAAGTGTGCTGACTTGGTGAGACAATCAACTATTACCCAAATAGTATCATAACCACTTGCAGTCCTTGGCAATTTAGTAATGAAATCCATGGTAATGTTTTCCCATTTCTATTCCGGGATTTCAGGTTGTTGTAGTAGACCTGATGGTTTCTGATGTTCAGCTTTGACCTTAGAACACGTCAAACATTCTCCTACATATTTAGCAATATCGGCTTTCATACCTGGCCACCAAAAATGTTTCTTAAGATCCTTGTACATCTTCCCCGTTCCAGGATGTATTGAGTATCTGGTTTTATGAGCTTCTCTAAGTACTATTTCTCTCATATCTCCAAATTTTGGTACCCAAATTTTTTTCAGCCCTATACCGGGTTCTGTCTTCTCGAATATTAAGATGCTTCTCTGATCCTTTGGGTATTTCATCCTTTAAATTTCCCTCTTTTAAAACTCCTTGTTGCGCCTCCTTTATTTGAGTAGTAAGGTTATTGTGAATCATTATATTCATAGATTTTACTCGAATCGGTTCTCTGTCCTTCCTGCTCAAGGCGTCGGCTACCACATTTGCCTTCTCCGGGTGGTAACGAATCTCAAAGTCGTAATCATTCAACAATTCAATCCACCTACGCTGCCTCATATTCAGTTGTTTCTGATTAAATATGTGTTGAAGACTTTTGTGGTCGGTATATATAATACTTTTGACCCCATATAAGTAGTGCCTCCAAGTTTTTAATGCAAAAAAAACCGCGCCTAATTCCAAATCATGCGTCGTATAATTTTGCTCGTGAATCTTCAATTGTCTAGTCGCATAAGCAATCACCTTCGTCCGTTGCATTAATACACAACTGAGACCTTGCTTTGATGCGTCACAATAAATCACAAAATCATCATTCCCTTCAGGCAATGACAATATAGGTGCCGTAGTTAGCTTTTTCTTCAATAATTGAAACGCCTTCTCTTGTTCATCCTTCCATTCAAATTTCTTCCCTTTATGCGTTAATGCAGTCAAGGGTTTTGCTATTTTGGAGAAATCTTGGATGAATCTTCTGTAGTAACCAGCCAATCCTAAAAATTGACGTATATGCTTCGGAGTTTTTGGGGTTTCCCACTTTTCAACGGTTTCGATCTTTGCCGGGTCCACCTGGATACCTTCTTTGTTCACTATGTGACCGAGGAATTGAACTTCTTCCAACCAAAATGCACACTTTGAAAACTTAGCGTACAGTTTTTCTTTCCTCAATACTTCTAGCACTTTTCTCAAATGTTCTTCGTGCTCTTGATCATTCTTTGAGTAAATAAGTATGTCATCGATGAAAACAATGACAAACTTGTCAAGATATGGCCCACACACTCGGTTCATAAGGTCCATGAACACAGCTGGTGCGTTAGTCAATCCAAACGGCATAACCATAAACTCGTAATGACCATAACGCGTCCTAAAAGCAGTTTTTGGAATATCATCCTCCTTTACTCACATTTGATGATATCCAGAACGTAAATCAATCTTCGAATAAACCGACGAGCCTTGTAGTTGATCAAATAAGTCATCAATTCTCGGCAGTGGATAACGGTTTTTTATGGTAAGTTTGTTCAACTCTCTGTAGTCAATACACAACCTAAATGTACCATCCTTCTTCTTGACAAACAGAACAGGAGCTCCCCATGGTGATGTGCTTGGTCGAATGAAACCACGTTCTAATAGTTCTTGCAGTTGGCTTTGCAGTTCTTTCATCTCGCTGGGTGCGAGTCTATAAGGAGCACGAGCTATTGGTGCAGCTCCTGGTACAAGATCTATTTGAAATTCAACAGATCGATGTGGAGGTAATCCCGGTAATTCTTTCAAAAATACATCGGGAAATTCTTTTAAGACGGGAACATCATTGATGCTTTTTTCTTCAGTTTGTACTTTCTCGACGTGTGCTAGAACAGCATAGCAACCTTTTCTTATTAGTTTTTGTGCCTTCAAATTACTAATAAAATGTAGCTTCATGTTGCCCTTTTCTCCGTACACCATTAAGGGTTCTCCTTCTTCTCGTACAATGCGAATTGCATTTTTATAACATACGATCTCTGCTTTCACCTTCTTCAGCCAGTCCATGCCAACTATTACATCAAAACTCCCTAACTCTACTGGTATCAAATCAATCTTAAATATTTCGCTACCCAGTTTAATTTCTCGATTCCGGCATATATTATCTGCTGAAATTAATTTACCGTGTGCTAATTCGAGTAAAAATTTACTATCCAACGGTGTCAATGGACAACTTAATTTAGCACACAAATCTCTACTCATATAGCTTCTATCCGCACCCGAATCAAATAAAACGTAAGCAGATTTATTGTCAATAAGAAACATACCCGTAACAAGCTCCGGGTCTTCCTGTATCTCTGCCGCATTAATATTGAAAAATCTTCCGCGGCCTTGTCCATTCGTGTTCTCCTGGTTCGGGCAATTTCTAATAATGTGGCCCAGTTTTCCACATTTATAACAAACTACATTGGCATAACTTGCTCCGACACTGCTTGCTCCGCCATTACTCGTTCCCACACCATTTATTCCTTTAGTTCTGTTAACCCCTGGTCCGTAGACCTCACACTTCGCCGCGCTATGACCATTTCTTTTACACTTGTTGCAAAATTTGGTGCAGAACCCCGAGTGATACTTTTCACACCTTTGGCATAGCTGCTTCTAATTGTTGTTGTTGTTGTTGAAGTTGTTATTGTTATTGGGATGATTGTTGTAGTTGCTGTTGTTGTTGTTGTTGTTGTTGTTGTTGGACCGTTTGTTGTAGTTGCGATTGATGTTGCGATTATTGGGGTAATTGTTGCGATTATTATTGTAATTGCTGTTGTTGTTATATTGGTGATTCTTATCACCGTTTTCCTCCCACTTTCTTTTGACTTGCTTCACATTGGCCTCTTCAGCAGTCTGTTCTTTAATTCTTTCCTCAATCTGGTTCACTAGTTTGTGAGCTATTCTACATGCCTGTTGTATGGAGGCGGGCTCGTTTGAACTTATATCTTCTTGGATTCTTTCCGGTAATCCTTTCACAAACGCGTCGATCTTCTCTTCCTCATCTTCGAACGCTCCCGGACACAATAGGCACAATTCTATGAATCGTCTTTCGTACGTGGTAATATCAAATCCTTGGGTTCGTAACCCTCTAAGTTCTGTCTTGAGCTTATTGACCTCGGTTCTGGGACGGTACTTCTCGTTCATCAAGTGCTTGAATGCTGACCACGGTAGTGCGTACGCATCATCTTGTCCCACTTGCTCTAGATAGGTATTCCACATGTTAACGCAGAACCTGTGAAGGTATGCGTAGCATACTTCACTTTGTCCTCTTCAGTACACTTACTTATGGCATACACCGATTCGACCTTCTCGGTCCACTGTTTCAATCCGATCGGTCCTTCGGTTCCATCAAATTCCAAAGGTTTGCAGGCAGTGAATTCTTTGTAGGTGCATCCTACACGATTTCCTGTACTGTTAGATCCAAGGTTATTGTTGGTATGTAGCGCAGCCTGTACTACAGCTATGTTTGAAGCAAGAAAGGCACAAAATTCCTCTTCGCTCATATTCAAGGTGTGTCGAGTAGTCGGTGCCATTTCCTTCAAATAGTTAAATGAAACAAGTTAATCATACAGAATATTAAGAGTAGTCAATAGTATCTCGTAGCATAATATGAACTCATTTATAAAAGCTTTTTCTTCATATTAGCGTTTTATAAGTTTAAATTCGGGTAGTACCTACCCGTTAAGTTCATACTTAGTAGCTAATATACAATTCAACTACTACAATTCTATATGAAAAACTGATTATAATAATATTTCGCGTTCAAACTTTTACACAATATTTTACAAACTTACAATACCGCTTATTTTACATATAGCATGAAATATAGCACACAATAACTTTGATACAAGATAGTTGTGAAGATAATTCTAGCTAGTACACAAGTCGTTTAACAAAGGAAATAAAGACACGTAATTCATACGTCCGGAAACAAGTCATGCATTCTGGTTTTACTAGGACTACTTCCCATCCTTGGTCTTGTGGAACATAACCGTTATGGCCGTTGATAAGACAGCGTGTTGTAACGTCGTCAAAGGGACGAAGGTAACGTAATATCCAACAGTCCCGTAACAATCTAAAAACCTCATTTCTTACCCCAATTACCGACTCCGTCACTTGTGGGAAAGTTTTGTTTAATAGTTGTAGCCATTTGTTCTTGTTCTCACTTTGGTGAGAAGCGAACATTACTAACCCGTAAGCATAACATGCTTCTTTATGTTGCATGTTAGCCGCTTTTTCTAAATCACGAAGTCCTATATTCGGATATATTGAGTCAAAATAATTTCTTAACCCGTTGCGTAAAATAGCATTTGGGTTCCCCGCAATATATGCGTCAAAGTAAACACATCGTAACTTATTGATTTCCCAATGTGATATCCCCCATCTTTCGAACAAAAGCCTTTTATAAACCAAGGCATTCTTGGAACGTTCTTCGAATGTCTTACAAACTGATCTCGCCTTAAATAGTTGTGCCGAGGAATTCTGACCGACTCTAGACAAGATTTCATCAATCATGTCTCCGGATAGGTCTCTTAAAATATTGGGTTGTCTATCCATTTTGTGTTTTTATACTGTAAAATAGACAAGAGTTGGATTCATAAAAAAAATACTTATTAATACAAGCAATTTTTGCATATATCATAAAGCATAAGCACACTATATTACATATATTACACCATACGAATACAACTATCTTATTCCGACTCGCTGGTTTCTTCTTCTTCGGTTTTGGTTCGTTTTGACAAGTTTCTAGGGATATATAATGTTCCTCTAATACGAGCCGTCGTTTTCCACATTGCTTTAGAAAAACCTGGTGGTTTAGAGGTTCCCGGGTTATTGTCACAACTTAAGAAATACGGGTGTTGACGATACATATAAAGTTCATCGGGGTTGGAATTAGATTTCTCTATTTTTATGCCCTTTCCCTTATTATTTTCTTTTGCCTTTTTAAATTCAGTTGGGGTAATTTCTATAACATCATCGGAATTCTCGTCGGAATCCGATTCATCGGAGAATTGGTAATCCTCCCAATATTTTGCTTCCTTGGCGGAAACACCATTGACCATAATTAACCTTGGTCGGTTGGTTGAGGATTTTCTTTTACTTAACCATTTTATTATTTACCCCACCGGTTCTATTTCCTCCTCCGGTTCCTCCTCTTCCGGTTCTGATTCTTCTTCCGGTTCTGATTCTTCTTCCGGTTCTTCTTCGGGAACTTGTGAATCAGTCCAATATATATTCGACTCTACGTTATTATTAGGTGAGTCAATGGGATTTATGCTAGAGGTAGACATCTATCACACAATATCAAACATGTTAAGAGATTAATATATCACATAATATATACATGTTAATAATATATAGTTTCCAACAAAAATGTTAAGCAATCATTTTTAAAGAAAACACGGTCGAAGTCCAGACTCACTAATGCACCCTAACAAACTCGATAAGACACACTAATGCAAATTTTCTGGTTCTCTAAGACCAACGCTCGGATACCAACTGAAATGTCCCATTTTTATTGATTAAAAACGTTCCATATTAATTGATTTCGTTGCGAGGTTTTGACCTCTATATGAGACGTTTTTCAAAGACTGCATTCATTTTTAAAACAAACCATAACCTTTATTTCATTAATAAAGTTTTAAAAAGCTTTACGTAGATTATCAAATAATGATAATCTAAAATATCCTGTTTACACACGACCATTACATAATGGTTTACAATACAAATATGTTACATCGAAATCAGTTTCTTGAATGCAGTTTTTACACAATATCATACAAACATGGACTCCAAATCTTGTCCTTATTTTAGTATGCAACAGCGGAAGCTCTTAGTATTCACCTGAGAATAAACATGCTTTAAACGTCAACAAAAATGTTGGTGAGTTATAGGTTTAACCTATATATATCAAATCGTAACAATAGACCACAAGATTTCATATTTCAATACACATCCCATACATAGAGATAAAAATCATTCATATGGTGAACACCTGGTAACCGACATTAACAAGATGCATATATAAGAATATCCCCATCATTCCGGGACACCCTTGGGATATGATATAAATTTCGAAGTACTAAAGCATCCGGTACTTTGGATGGGGTTTGTTAGGCCCAATAGATCTATCTTTAGGATTCGCGTCAATTAGGGTGTCTGTTCCCTAATTCTTAGATTACCCGACTTAATAAAAAGGGGCATATTCGATTTCGATAATTCAAC
The DNA here is from genome assembly GCF_046630445.1 of Rutidosis leptorrhynchoides. Classification (NCBI taxonomy): domain Eukaryota; kingdom Viridiplantae; phylum Streptophyta; class Magnoliopsida; order Asterales; family Asteraceae; genus Rutidosis; species Rutidosis leptorrhynchoides. Next base: position 678,106,966 of record NC_092334.1, on the reverse strand, counting down.
CATAGAATGTAGTTTCACGTACTTGTGTCTATTTTGTAAATCATTTATAAAACCTGCATGTATTCTCATCCCAAAAATATTAGATTTTAAAAGTGGGACTATAACTCACTTTCACAGATTTTTACTTCGTCGTGAAGTAAGACTTGGCCACTGATTGATTCACGAACCTATAATAATATATACATATATATCAAAGTATGTTCAAAATATATTTACAACACTTTTAATATATTTTGATGTTTTAATTTTATTAAGTCAGCTGTCCTCGTTAGTAACCTACAACTAGTTGTCCACAGTTAGATGTATAGAAATAAATCGATAAATATTATCTTGAATCAATCCACGACCCAGTGTATACGTATCTCAGTATTGATCACAACTCAAACTATATATATTTTGGAATCAACCTCAACCCTGTATAGCTAACTCCAACATTCACATATAGAGTGTCTATGGTTGTTCCAAAATATATATAGATGTGTCGACATGATAGGTCAAAATATTGTATACGTGTCTATGGTATCTCAAGATTACATAATATACAATACAAGTTGATTAAGTTATGGTTGGAATAGATTTGTTACCATTTTCACGTAGCTAAAATGAGAAAAATTATCCAATCTTGTTTTACCCATAACTTCTTCATTTTAAATCCGTTTTGAGTGAATCAAATTGCTATGGTTTCATATTGAACTCTATTTTATGAATCTAAACAGAAAAAGTATAGGTTTATAGTCGGAAAAATAAGTTACAAGTTGTTTTTGTAAAGGTAGTCATTTCAGTCGAAAGAACGACGTCTAGATGACCATTTTAGAAAACATACTTCCACTTTGAGTTTAACCATAATTTTTGGATATAGTTTCATGTTCATAATAAAAATAATTTTCCCAGAATAACAACTTTTAAATCAAAGTTTATCATAGTTTTTAATTAACTAACCCAAAACAGCCCGCGGTGTTACTACGACGGCGTATGTCCGGTTTTACAGTGTTCTTCATGTTTCCAGGTTTTAAATCACTAAGTTATCATATCATATAGATATATAACATGTGTTTAGTTGATTTTAAAAAGCAAGTTAGAAGGATTAACTTTTATTTGCGAACAAGTTTAGAATTAACTAAACTATGTTCTAGCGATTACAAGTTTAAACCTTCGAATAAGATAGCTTTATATGTATAAATAGAATGATTTTATGAACATCATTACTACCTCAAGTTCCTTGGATAAACCTACTGAAAATTAGAAAAATATATCTAGCTTCAAAGGATCCTTGGATGGCTTGAAAGTTCTTGAAGCAGAATCATGACACGAAAACAATTTCAAGTAAGATTTCCACTCGAAATAAGATTGTTATAGTTATAGAAATTGAATTAAAGTTTGAATATGATTATTACCTTGTATTATAAAGATAACCTACTGTAAGTAACAAAGGTTTCTTGATCTTGGATGATTACTTGGAATGGATTTAGAAAACTTGGAAGTAAACTTGCAATCTTGGAAGTATTCTTGATTTTATGAAACTAGAACTTTTGGAATTTATGAAGAACACTTAGAACTTGAAGATAGAACTTGAGAGAGATCAATTAGATGAAGAAAATTAAAGAATGAAAGTGTTTGTAGGTGTTTTTGGTCGTTGGTGTATGGATTAGATATAAAGGATATGTAATTTTGTTTTCATGTAAATAAGTCATGAATGATTACTCATATTTTTGTAATTTTATGAGATATTTTATGCTAGTTGCCAAATGATGGTTCCCACATGTTTTAGGTGACTCACATGGGCTGCTAAGAGCTGATCATTGGAGTGTATATACTAATAGTACATACATCTAAAAGCTGTGTATTGTACGAGTACGAATACGGGTGCATACGAGTAGAATTGTTGATGAAACTGAACGAGGATGTAATTGTAAGCATTTTTTTTTTAAGTAGAAGTATTTTGATAAGTGTCTTGAAGTCTTTCAAAAGTGTATGAATACATATTAAAACACTACATGTATATACATTTTAACTGAGTCGTTAAGTCATCGTTAGTCGTTACATGTAAATGTTGTTTTGAAACCTTTAGGTTAACGATCTTGTTGAATGTTGTTAACCCATTATTTATTATAAAAAATGAGATGTTAAATTGTTATATTATCATGATATTATGATATATAATATATCTTAGTATGATATATATACAGTTAAATGTCGTTACAAAGATAATCGTTACATATATGTCTCGTTTCGAAATCATTAAGTTAGTAGTCTTATTTTTACATATGTATTTCATTGTTAATACACTTAATAATATATTTACTTATCATTTAACATAATTAACCAAGTCTATCAATATCTTAATATGATTCATATGTACCTAGTAAGACGTTGTTATAACGATAATCGTTATATATATCATTTTCGAGTTTCTTAAATTAATAGTCTCATTTTTATGTAAAAAACTCATTGTTAAAATACCTAATGATATACATACTTATAATAAAATCATGTTAACTATATATATAACCATATATATGTCATCGTATAGTTTTTACAAGTTTTGACGTTCGTGAATCACCGGTCAACTTGGGTGGTCAATTGTCTATATGAAACCTATTTCAATTAATCAAGTCTTAACAAGTTTGATTGCTTAACATGTTGGAAACACTTAATCATGTAAATAACAATTTCATTTAATATATATATAAACATGAAAAAGTTCGGGTCACTACAAACTTCACTCAACCTTTTTGGTTGACACTTTAGCATGTTTGTCTCAGGTGCCGATTTATCAAGCTTATTTACTTACTACTTATGTGATGCTACTTGGACTTAGGATCAAGAGATATCGCATTTATTATTCTTGCATTTGAAAAAAATTACTTTATTGTAATTTCCATTATTGTAACAACATTTCATTTTCCGCTGCGTACTCAATAAAGTTTGTTTTATTCATATAGTATCGTTCTCGTATTATAATATGTTGGTTTATTTGATATTAAGTCACATTTCACCCAGACCCTATCTGGGGGTGTGATAGTAGCCTCGAGAGTAAAAAGGCTAAAGGTTTCTCATCAAGAGAATAAAGAGGCTGAGAATGTGGTGCCATTGGATACTGAAAAGCCTACAGAAAAAGAGACTGAGAATGTGGCTGTGAAGTCCGAGGAAAAAGAGGCTGAGAAGGTGGCTGTGGAGTCTGTGGAAAAAGAGAAACCTGTTGATTTGCCATTGTTAATGAACCAGACCAGATTGAGGTTAGTATATGACGCAAAGACCTTCCTTGCATCTTTGCGTGTGCATTACTGATTGACGCAAGTACCGTCTTGCGTATTTGCGTGTGCATTGACACAAGACCCACTTGCGTGTTTGCGTCTACATTAGATAGACGCAAGACAGTTTTTGCGTGTTTGCGTCTGCATTAGACAGACGCAAGACAGTTCTTGACTCTTTATCCTTTATATATTTTTGTTTTTTTTTTTTTGTAGAAAAAGGAAAAGAAGAGAAAAAGGAAGGAGAAGGATTGGGTTAGTGAGGAAGTAATTTGGTCCATGGTTGATAAATTTATAAACAATCAAGGAACTTTGTAACCACCACCACCTAATGCATGGAGAGATCAAAGGAAGCATGCTGGGCCAGTAAAAGATTTGAAATCACTGATCTCCAATAAACAAGATATGTGTTGCATGTTCATTTTCCAGAATGAAACGTTCCTATACGTTGATGCTGAGTTTTGGAGACGATTATTGGGAATGGCATTTTCTGGTTATTTGGAAAACATAGTAAGTTTGTTAATTAAACCAGAAGTTTGTGTTATTAATTGTTTTTGCTTTTAACATCATGATCAACTTACTCTGATTATAGCATATTGATGGATGGGCTACCTTCCTGTTGAGATTTCGGCAGAGGTTTCTCCCCCGAGCTAGCCAGATGACCTCGAGTCCTTAGTTTTCGATTGTAGGTTATACATGTAGTTCTCGATGGACGATTATGCCATTGGGTTTCCTCAATCAACTAGAGAGATTCAAGTCCTTTTATGATGATGACACACAAAAGGAGGAGGAGAGTGGGGGTACATTCAATCCTAGCTCAGAGGGGATCATTAAATCTAATCCCCTAGATTATATGTATTTGATTGGTCTTGGGGATGGCAGTGATGACCTTTATCCATCCTGGGCTGAATGTGATAAGGTTAGTGCTTTTTTATACATCAATTATCCATTGTGAGTAAACTGATATAGGCGCAAGAGTCACCTTGTGTCCTTGCATTCACGCAAGATCAACCTTGCGTCCTTGCGCCACTCGCAAGATAGACCTTGCGCTTAAAATGAACACGCAAATACAACCTTGCGTCCTTGCGCCCCTCGCAAGATTAACCTTGCGTCTTCACTGACGACACAAGATCAACCTTGCGTCCTTGTGCCACTCACAAGATTAACCTTGCGTCCTTGCGTAGTTATGTGTTTTTGCTAATTTATGTTTCTTTTCTTGCAGATTTTGATACCTGTACATTTTTTAGATCCTGAACATTTTATACTACTATCTTTGAACTTAGATGAACAGAAAGTACTGGTGTATGATAGTTTAAAGGGTTGTTTGGATAAAGGTCAACTCGATGCTGTCTTCAAAAACTTGTCAGACAACTTGCCGATCTATTTGAAGGCTATAGATTACTTTAACAAGAAGCAGGATAGTGAAATTGTTAACTATTATGAGAACAAAGAAGATATAGAGTTGATGATTGAGGATGCACCGTATGTGCCGATGCAGAGTGGTGGCCATGGTGATTGTGGTGTTTGGGTCTGCACACATATGGAGAGGATAGTATTTGTTTGTGATCATATTGACAACATTGGAGACCCTAAAAAGACTGCTATGGAGTATAGAATAAGAATGGCAAGAACATTCTTCCGTACACGCTTTGACACACAGGAACCACCACCAAAAAAGGACCCAAAGGTTGTTAAATAGTTAACTTGTACTGTAAGATATAATCTGTATACAGTTTTTATTTTAGGTAGAACATGTAATTTTGAATGTAAATACTCTGGGATAGACGCAAGGCTGTTTTTGCGTCCTTGCGTCTATTAAAATGTCAGACGCAAGGTTTTGTTTGCGTCCATGCGTCTGGTTAAAGGACAGATGCAAGGTTTTGTTTGCGTCCATGCGTCTGGTTAAATGTCAGACGCAAGCTTCGGTTTTGCGTCTTTGCATCTGATTACAGGTCTATCTTTGCATCTTGCATTTGTTTAAGTTGGCGACTGATGTTGTGCGGGGTGTAGTACGAAATATATTATATTTTACTACGAAATACTATTAAATACGATACAATTTACACAAGTTATTTATTTATTTATAGAATGGATATACCTAAACCTTGCTACAACACTTATAGGCAGTGTACCTAATCGTAGAGTAGTGTAGTTTTTAGTAAGTCCGGTTCGTTCCACAGGGAGCTGGCTAAGTTTAACACTATATATATATATTTTAAACACTATATATATATATATATATATATATATATATATATATATATATATATATATATATATATATATATATATATATATATATATATATATATAAGTAGTATTATTATTATTATAAAAGGAGGGGTTTTACCGTTTAGTGACCGGTTTGTCGATTTTATGTCTTAAGTCACAATTAAAACCTAATGTAAAATATTAAATATAAATATAACTTAATTTAAAGCGTAAAGTAAATGACGATAAATAAAAGTGCGATAAATAAAATTGCAGTAATTTAAAGTACGATAAATAAAATGACGGTAAATAAAAGTACGATGAAATATAAATTAAGAGAATTATGCTTATTTAAACTTCCGTAATCATGATGTTTGACGTGTTGATTATAATTTATTACCATGGGTTAATTGTCCTTTGTCCTGGATTATTCGATATGTCCATCTGGTTTTGTCCATAATAGTCCATCAGTCATAAATATAAAGTGCGAGTGTCCTCGTCAAATTACCCTTATAACCGAAGTCAAATATTCCAACTAATTGGGGACTTAAACTGTAATAAGGTCTTAATACTTTGTTAATGATTACACCAGGTTATCGACTGTGTGTAATCCAAGGTTTTAATACTTTATTAACAATTACACCAAGTGTCCTTTGATAATGCTAAAAACGAACATATATTTCATAGCATTATTCCTCAAGAAAGACAAGCTTTTAGTTGCAATTGTTCTATTTACAAGTGATATTCGTTTAAATAATAAAAGGTGAAGACAAAAGACAGATTCGACGAATTGAAGACGCAAACGACCAAAAAGCTCAAAAGTACAAAAGACAATCAAAAAGGTTCCAATTATTGATAAGAAACGTCTCGAAATTACAAGAGTACAAGATTCAAAACGCAAAGTACAAGATATTAAATTGTACGCAAGGACGTTCGAAAATCCGGAACCGGGACCAGAGTCAACTCTTAACGCTCGACGCAACGGACTAAAAATTACAAGTTAACTAGGTATATAAATATAATATAATATATAATTAATTATATTAATTATATATATATTATATTTATAAATAAAAACCGTCGGCAGAGAAAGACTCCAAAGTGTGAGCTGGAATTTCAAACTCCGCGACTCGCGGAGTTTGAAGGCAAAATATGCCGCGAGTCGCGGAGCCCTAAATTTGAAAACTGCCTATAAAGCCAACCGAATTCTGATCAAAATCATCAATCTTTTTCTTCTCTTATCATACGTAAAATTTATATTTATATTTATAATTTATATTTTAATTTTAATTATAATTCTAATAATAAGGGTATGTTAGCGAATGTTGTAAGGGTGTAAGTCGAAATTCTGTCCGTGTAACGCTACGCTATTTTTAATCATTGTAAGTTATGTTCAACCTTTTTACATTAATGTCTCGTAGCTAAGTTATTATTATGCTTATTTAAAACGAAGTAATCATGATGTTGGGCTAATTACTAAAATTGGGTAATTGGGCTTTGTACCATAATTGGGGTTTGGACAAAAGAACGACACTTGTGGAAATTAGACTATGGGCTATTAATGGGCTTTATATTTGTTTAACTAAATGATAGTTTGTTAATGTTAATATAAAGATTTACAATTGGGCGTCCCTATAAATTACCATACACACTCGATCGGACACGATGGGCGGGGTATTTATATGTACGAATAATCGTTCATTTAACCGGACACGGGAATGGATTAATATCCACTAGAATTATTAAAACATGGGTGAAATTACATTCAAGGGTAATTGGTGTAATTGTTAACAAAGTAGTAAAACCTTGATTTACACGCAGTTGATAACCTGGTGTATTCATTAAACAAAGTATTAAAACCTTGTTACAACTCGAATCCCCAATTAGTTGGAATATTTAACTTCGGGTATAATAATAATTTGACGAGGACACTCGCACTTTATATTTATGACTGATGGACTGTTATGGACAAAAACCAGACGGACATATTAAATAATCCAGGACAAAGGACAATTAACCCATGGGCATAAAACTAAAATCAACACGTCAAACATCATGATTACAGAAGTTTAAATAAGCATAATTCTTTTATTTCATATTTAATTTCCTTTATTTTATATTTAATTGCACTTCTAATTATCGCATTTTTATTTATTGTTATTTAAATCGCACTTTTAATTATCGTACTTTTTAATTATCGCAATTTTATTTTATCACACTTTTATTGCAATTTCATTATCGTTATTTACTTTACGCTTTAATTTAAGTCTTGTATTTATTTTATATTTTACATTAGGTTTTAACTGCGACTAAAGTCTTAAAATCGACAAACCGGTCATTAAATGGTAAAAACCCCCCTTTATAATAATAATATTACTTATATATATGTTTGTATTTTTATAAAAGTAAACTAATATAGCGTTACGCTTTGTTTAAAGATTTCCCTGTGGAACGAACCGAACTTACTAAAAACAACACTACTATACGATTAGGTACACTGCCTATAAGTGTTGTAGCAAGGTTTAAGTATATCCATTCTATAAATAAATAAATATCTTGTGTAAAATTGTATCGTATTTAATAGTTTTTCCTAGTAAAATATAAACTATTTCGTATACCTTAGCTTTGACATCAAGTATTTTTGGCGCCGCTGCCGGGGACACTCTTAAACGCCGGAAACGCAACGCTAATATAAAAAAAAAAGAAGATTTTTAGTTAACTTTTATTAAAATTCGTTTTTGTAAAAATACGTTTTAATTATTCAAAAATATAAAAAGAAAAACAAAAATATAAGTATTTTTAAGATTTTGTTAAATATTTAAGTTTTATAAGTTTCTCTATTTTTAGTTTAGTTTATAAAAATATAAGTTTTATTTTAATATCTTTTATATATTTAAAAACAGAAAACATAAAATAAATAAAAAATAAATAAATAAAGAAAAAACGCGTCGAATATTTAAACCTGTCAGCTGAATTCTGGAACCCCGCGACTCTCGGGGTTTGATGCTTTAATTGCCGCGACTCGCGGAGACTTTCTGACAGGCGACAAAAAACCCTAATCGAGCATTAATTACGGGTATTAATTAATTATTATTATTATTTAACCCTAATAATTATTATTATTATTAGTTTTATTTTAACTTTTACTTTTTATTTAATTTATGTATTTAGTATTAATTAGTTTAATTAAATTGTAAAATTAATAGTTTTATTAAATAAATAATATAAAAATAATATTTTTATAAAAATTGTACTTTTTACAACTTTTTGTATATTTTTATATTTTGTCCCTTTTTAATCATTTTAGCGTAATATTTGTATTTTTAGCTCATATTTAATTTTAAACTTAGTTTTTGCCATAGTCATTTTTACTCCTAGTTTTTTAGGCTTTGCCGTAGAATTCCTTAAGTGCTTTTTCTTTAGACTAAGATTTTGGTGCTTTAGAATTTTGCGACGCCTTTTTAAGTTTTAGTTTCTTTTTAAGTTATTTCCATTTGGGATTTAGTTTTTCCTGTAAGCTTTAATATTTTTAGACACCTTTTACTATGTATCAATTATCATTCCAATTAGTAATCTCAATTTGCGATTATAATTTTAAGTTAGTTGTAGTAATAAGGTTAGGTTAGTCAAGTATTTTTAAGTTTTGATAAGTTTCTTTTATTTTTCCGTCACTTTTTATTTTTCAACCATTTTTTTTCTTTTTCGACCTTTTTCTACGAACTCTTTTTCTTTCTTATTTCTCGCTATTCTAGTTTTAGGACATAGATTTTTATTCTACTTCTTATCTAAATTTCTTAAAATTACGAAAATTTATTTTAAGTGGTTAAATTAATAGACATCAAAATTTTCTGGTTCGTAGTAATAGTTGGATTTGTACGTGGACCGGGTTATTGGAGCCAAACAGTCCTCAATTATATTGAGACCAAACGAATCCTGCCCCTCTGCTGCATCTTTTGGCTATTCGAAACGTGGGCAAAATCAGAAAAGTCTATTGATTGGATAACTTATTATAATTTTTCTTTCCTTTTTAAAACTAATAGGATATTCAGTGAATGCACCGAGCAAGACGTTCACCACCTTTTGTACGTTCACCACCTGTAACTCGATCAAGACATTTAGCAAATATAACCGCCGTTGATTTTTCTTTAGAATCGTCATCCAGTCGACCAAGTACTTCAGTTCAAATTTCCGATAATCCATTTTTTGAACCCGACCTCACAATTGAGAATCCGGAAAATATTCAGGAACGGTTCATAGATCCTGAACCACTAAACTTTCCTCCGGAACCACCAATCATTCAAACAGAGATTATTGAGGAACGAACTATTAAATCAGAATCATCTAGTGATACCGATTCAACAAATTCAATTATGGAGAATCTGGAACCTTTAAGTATGGAAGACCGAATGAGAGCTAAACGCACTGGCCAAGGTCACGCAATTACTCATCCAGACATTAATGCGCCAGATTATGAGATCAAAGGACAAATTCTACACATGGTGACTAATCAATGCCAATTTAGTGGTGCGCCGAAGGAAGATCCAAATGAACATCTACGTACCTTTAATAGGATCTGCACACTATTTAAAATCCGAGAAGTGGAGGATGAACAGATATATCTCATGTTATTTCCCTGGACTTTAAAGGGAGAAGCCAAAGATTGGTTGGAATCGTTACCTGAAGAGGCGATCGATACATGGGATGTTTTAGTTGACAAATTTCTTAAACAATTCTTTCCTGCATCTAAAGCCGTAAGACTTCAAGCAGAAATTGTTACGTTCACACAGAAGCCAAATGAAACTCTATATGAGGCGTGGACAAGATATGGAAAGTTATTAAGAGGATGTCCGCAACATGGTTTAGACACCTGTCAAATAGTACAAATATTTTACCAAGGATGCGACATCACTACAAGGAAAGACATAGATATAGCAGCTGGTGGTTCTATTATGAAGAAAACCGAAACTGATGCTTACAAAATTATTGATAACACTGCTTCCCACTCACATGAGTGGCACCAAGAAAAAGATATCGTTAGATCATCTAAAGCAGCTAGAGCCGATTCTAGCCATGACTTAGATTCCATTTCCGCAAAGATAGATGCTGTGGAGAGACGAATGGAAAAGATGACTAAAGATATTCACTCAATACGAATTAGTTATGAGCAGTGTGGAGGACCACATTTGACAAAAGATTGTCTCAGTATTGAATTAACAATGGAACAAAGAGAGAATATTTCATACATAAACCAAAGGCCTGGAAATAATTATCAGAATAATTATCAACCGCCAAGACCGATTTACAATCAAAACCAGAATTATAACCGAAATATTCCATACAACAACCAACAAGGTCCTAGCAATCAACAAGTATCCAATAATACTTATAATCAGCAAAGACCTAATTTTCAAAACAAACCACCACAACAAACCGATGATAAAAAGCCGAATTTAGAAGATATGATGACGAAGCTAGTTGAAACTCAAACGCAGTTTTTCACATCTCAAAAACAAACCAATGAACAAAATGCTCAAGCATTTAGAAATCAACAAGCTTCTATTCAAAATCTAGAACAAGAAGTAAGTAACCTAGCAAGGTTAATAGGTGAAAGAAAACCGGGAAGTCTACCTAGTGATACAAATGCTAACCCCCGAAATGAAACAGCTAAAGCCATTACCACAAGAAGTGGTACAACACTTAAACCACCTGAAATACCTGTAACTTCTGATGAAGCTATTCCTATTCCACAAGAACCACAACCTGATCAAGATAAGGAAAAAGAACCGGTAGTTGAAAAGGTTAATGAAGATAACACAGTTAAGGATAAACCTTATGTTAAACCATACCAACCACCACTTCCTTACCCGAGTAAAATGAAGAAAGAGAAACTTGAAGCCGAGCAATCCAAATTCTTGGATATGTTTAAACAGATAAATGTAAATCTTCCTTTCATTGATGTGATTTCATGAATGCCAAGATATGCTAAATTCTTGAAAGATCTAATCTCAAATAGAAAGAAAATGGAAGAACTCTCGGCTGTTACTATGAATGCTAATTGTTCAGCAGTGCTGTTGAATAAGATACCAGAAAAATTATCTGATCCAGGAAGTTTCACAATTCCATGTTTTCTGGGTAGTCTTAGTTCAATAGAAGCATTGGCAGACTTAGGTGCTAGTATAAATCTAATGCCGTATTCACTATACACTAAACTAGACCTTGGAGAATTGAAACCAACCAGAATAAGCATACAACTAGCCGATAGATCAATAAAATATCCTAGAGGGATAATGGAGAACATGCTAGTTAAAGTTGGTACTTTAGTATTTCCAGTAGATTTTGTTGTTCTCGACATGGAAGAAGATTCTCAAGTTCCTCTCATATTAGGAAGACCATTCTTAAACACGGCTAAAACAATGATAGACGTGTTCGGTAAGAAACTGACCCTAAGTATAGAGGATGAGAGTGTTACCTTTTCAGTTGATAGAGCAATGCAACAACCACAATCTGCAGATGATACATGTTATTATATTCAAACTATAGATGCACATGCATAATTATTAGAAGAATTTCCAGAATTACAAGGAACAGGAGAATGTTCTTTAGGAGAAGGTAATGAACCAATTGATGAAGCTGAAATGTTAGCTACACTTATAGCTAATGGATATGAACCAACAACAGAAGAAATTCAAATGCTAAAAGAAGAAGACAGATATCGATACAAATCATCGATAGAAGAACCTCCGAAATTAGAGTTAAAGCCACTTCCAAACCATTTGGAATACGCTTATTTACATGGTGAATCTGAATTATCTGTAATAATATCGTCTTCTCTTACTGAAAATGAGAAATCACAACTCATTTCTGTGTTGAAAGCTCATAAACCAGCCATTGCATGGAAGATTCATGATATTAAAGGAATAAGTCCTTCGTATTGCACACATAAAATCCTTATGGAAGAAGGTCATAAAACGTATGTGCAACGCCAACGAAGACTAAATCCTAATATGCAAGATGTAGTTAAGAAAGAGATTATTAAACTGCTAGATGCAGGTTTGATATATCCAATTTCTGATAGTCCATGGGTAAGCCCAGTTCAATGCGTACCTAAGAAGGGTGGCATGACTGTCATTACAAATGAAAATAATGAGCTTATTCCTACTAGGACTGTAACAGGATGGCGTGTATGTATTGATTATAGAAAATTAAATGACGCCACCAGAAAAGGTCACTTTCCCTTACCTTTCATTGATCAAATGTTAGAAAGATTAGCCGGAAATAGTTACTATTGTTTTCTAGATGGATTTTCCGGATATTTTCAAATTCCAATAGCACCCGAAGACCAAGAGAAAACCACATTCATGTGCCCTTATGGTACTTTTGCTTACAAACGCATGCCATTTGGACTTTGTAACGCCCCTGCAACCTTTCAAAGGTGTATGATGGCGATTTTTCACGACATGATAGAAGAATGCATGGAAGTATTCATGGATGACTTTTCAGTCTTCGGTGATACATTTAAATCATGTCTAATTAATCTGGAACGAATGCTAATTAGATGCGAAAAATCAAATCTAGTACTTAATTGGGAGAAATGTCATTTCATGGTTAAAGAAGGCATCGTTCTTGGACATAAAATTTCAAAAGAAGGAATTGAAGTGGATAGAGCTAAAGTAGATGTAATTGCTAAACTTCCACATCCCACAAATGTTAGAGGAGTTAGGAGTTTTCTAGGGCATGTCGGTTTTTACCGACGTTTCATAAAAGATTTTTCTAAAATTGCCACCCCTATGAATAAACTCCTAGAAAAGGATGCTCCATTCATCTTTTCAGATGAGTGTATCAAATCTTTTAATATTCTTAAAGAGAAACTCACTAATGCACTGATCATGATAACACCAAATTGGAATCTACCATTTGAACTAATGTGCGATGCAAGTGATTTTGCAATGGGAGCCGTTTTAGGACAAAGGATTGAAAAACGATTTCAACCTATATATTATGCTAGTAAGACATTACAAGGAGCACAAACAAACTATACAACTACTGAAAAAGAACTCCTTGCTATTGTCTTTGTTTTTGACAAATTTCGATCATATCTCGTTCTAGCAAAAACGGTGATCTATACCGACCTTTCTGCTCTTAGATACCTATTTTCAAAACAAGATGCTAAACCAAGATTAATCCGTTGGATCTTACTCTTACAAGAGTTTGATATTGAAATCCGAGATAAAAGAGGAGCAGAAAATCTCGCCGCTGATCATCTTTCTCGTCTTGAAAATCCCGAATTAGAAGTTCTAAATGAATCGGCCATACAAGACAACTTTCCTGATGAATATCTATTGAAGATAGATTATAATGAAATCCCATGGTTTGCAGACTATGCAAACTACTTAGTTTGTGGATTCCTTGAAAAAGGATTATCGTACCAAAGACGAAAGAAATTCTTCAGTGATATAAAACACTATTTCTGGGAAGATCCACATCTGTTTAAAAGTTGTCCCGATGGAATAATACGCCGATGTGTATTTGGAGATGAAGCTAGTAAAATTTTAAACCATTGTCACACAGGACCAACAGGAGGGCATTATGGGCCTCAACTAACAGCAAGAAAAGTTTATGAAGCTGGATTCTATTGGCCTACAATTTACAAAGACGCACACTTTCTTTGCAAATCCTGTGATGCATGTCAAAGGGCAGGAAAAATAAGTCAACGTGATGAAATGCCACAAAATGTCATCCAAGTATGTGAAGTATTTGACATTTGGGGTATTGACTTTATGGGTCCATTTCCAAAATCTAATAATAATCTATATATACTCGTAGCCATTGATTATGTATCTAAATGGGCGGAAGCACAAGCTCTCCCAACTAACGATGCACGAGTTGTAGTCAACTTTTTAAAACGTCTTTTTGCAAGGTTTGGAACACCGAAAGCTTTAATAAGTGATCGGGGTACTCATTTCTGTAATAATCAACTTGAGAAAGTTCTTAAAAGATATGGAGTAACTCATAAAATCTCCACCGCATATCATCCACAAACAAGTGGACAAGTTGAAAATACCAACCGAGCTTTAAAACGTATTTTAGAGAAAACCGTAGGATCAAATCCGAAGGAATGGTCCATTAAATTGGAGGATGCACTCTGGGCTTTTAGAACAGCCTACAAAACTCCAATTGGAACCACACCTTTTAGACTTGTTTATGGAAAAGCATGTCATCTTCCAGTAGAAATTGAACACAAAGCATTTTGGGCTTTGAAAACATGTAATCTTGATTTACATGAAGCCGGACGTCTACGATTAAGTCAACTAAACGAATTAGAAGAATTAAGACATGAAGCATACGAAAATTCGTTAATCTATAAAGAAAGAACGAAGAAATGGCATGATAAAAGAATCAGAAGTTCAAAAGAATTTAAAGAAGGAGACAGAGTTCTTCTTTTCAATTCACGATTCAAGCTATTTCCTGGAAAATTGAAATCAAGATGGTCTGGACCATTCATAGTCAAAAGAGTTTTCCCATATGGAACGATAGAATTGATAAATTCAAATGGAATTGAATTTAAAGTTAATGGTCACAGAGTTAAACATTACATACATGGTCCGATGGAAGTCGACAACGAAGTTAATCACAATTTTGACACCACAGCTAACTAAGTGTGGGGAGAATCAAGTCTTTAAAGGATAATATGTATTTCTGTTAGAGTTAGATTGTCTGTTTTCGTGTAGTTCTCGAAAATGGAACCCGAATGGTCTTTCCCTAGCAGACCCTAAAGAACTAGTCTTCTCCCCCCATTCTGAATTTTTATTTTTTTTTAGGTTTTTACGAAATGAAGACTACCTGTGAACTAAACCATGGTCTAATGCTACACGCTTTAATCACTAAACGTAATAATGACATACTCCCGAGTGAAATAGTATCAGTAATCAGAGAAAGAATGGACGGAGTTAGAAAAGAATCCAGATGCGAAGATAATAAGTTACAATTTGGTAAAGGAAAATCAAAATCCGCAGCGAAAAGAAGAGCACGACACCTAGAACGATGTCAAAAATGCGGAAAATGGTCACATGGAAGTAAATGTTCAAATAATCAAACCTATTCAAATACCGAATTTGTTACTTTATGCAGAGACGGACCGTTCATATGTTTAGAAGAAAAGACACTGAATGCTCGAGGTTACGCCTATGTAGCCATGGAAAACCAATTAAACCGACTATCTTATGAATGGGATAGATCATATAACTAAGAAATCTATTTCACAGGTATGTCTGTACAGTTTTTATTTTTATTTTTATTTTTAACCTTTTGATAATAAACGCTAATTTGTTCGCTAAAAAGTATTAAATTGGTATTAAATAAAATTAGGTTTGGCGACCGAAATTATTGATATCATTCAAAAATTTATTACATCGCTGCGAAATTTAACGTTTATTCTTAAGGTATAAATATCTTTAAACAATTAACCCAAAATATTTCAAAAATTCGTCATGAGTTAAATTAGGTTTTGGAACCGAAATTACTTTACCGAAAAGAGGGGCGCATATTTTTGATAATATTTGATTGATTAAAGTGGGATAAAAAGACAAAAAGATTTTTAATTTTATTTTTACAATGTTTTTAAAATTAATATTTAAATCTTAAATTAATATTGTAAACTTTGTAAAAACAATATATTTAAAATTGTAAGTATTTAAAAAAAATTAATATAAGTTTGGTGTGAATTTATAATATGAATTTTTAAATTAAATTTTGGTGTGAACTTTTAATTTTTAAAATATGAATTTTTAATTTTATGCATTTCAAATTTTAAGTTTGGTGTGAATTTTTAATATTAATTTTGAATTTTATATTTAAGTTGTGTGAATTTAAAAACAAAAATTTACTTTATCTCATTAAGTTAAGAATATGATTTTTAAAATTCGTCGTAAGTTGAAGACTAGGTCTTTGAACCGAAATTGCTTTACCCGAGGGAGGGACGAGAACTTTTATTATCATTATTTTTAATCTTATTGAATTAAAGTATGCCAAAAACATTGAGAAAAAAAAAAAAAATCTCAAAAATCTTAGCTTTTAAAACAATCGCTACAAAAAGACAAATTTTAAAATTTTGTCGAAGGACGGACTAGGACATCGATCTGAAACGACCTCGTCCTAAATAACAAGGGAAACAAAATTTTAAAATTAATTACTTAATTGTTTTAATAAGTTAATGATTATAAAAAAAAAAAAATACCAAACTCCGCGACTCGCGGAGTTTGGAGGGTTAATCTCCGCGATTCGCGGAGGAGTCGGATTACAGAAAAAAAATAAAGAGCTGCAACAGCTCAGTTTCACACACCCAAAACAGAAAATAGCTGCGAAATACTCCAAAAATACCCGAGAAAAAACCCCCAAAATCACAATTTTTAACCGTTAATCACCAAATCTTTTGCTAAAATCATGTTGAGAAGGATGCTATCTAAGAATTACTCAAGAAAAACGGTAAATTTCTACACCTAAACACCATTTAATTCGAAATTAGGTGTTCTTGAGTCATTTTTTTCCCAATTTGATTTTGATGCTTTTTAGTGTAATTAGGCTTAAATTGTTTATGTATTATGCTTGTATAACCTAGATTGATGCTGTTTAACATGATTAGAAGCCTTAAACTTCAAATTTTGAATAATCTAGGGTTTGTGTTCTTGAGCAAATTTGGGGCTTTTTGATATAAACAGGTTATGGCCGATTTTTGTCATGAATTGTTGCTAAATTGAGTAGTGTAACATGTCTAGGTAGTTAAATGATCCAAACTTTGAGCCTAAACATGATTTTGAGAATTAAAGTGGACTTTTTCAAGTCTAAAATTCATGAACTTGATTTTTGAAAGATAATGCCATTTGAGACTTGTTTAATTGCTAGTAATGATTATTTTGACATGTTATTTGAGTTGAATGTTTATGAACTTGGCGAACATTTTCGTATATGCTATTTGAAAAAGTGTAGATTTGATAAAAATGTGAAAATGAGCTTAATATATATATATATATATATATATATATATATATATATATATATATATATATATATATATATATATATATATATATATATATATATATATATATATATATATATATATTTTGATATAAATTGAAAATGTCATTGTAATTATTTTGATTGATGATTTTGCTGATACTAATGCATATTTGGATGCACAAAAATTGTGTTTGATGTGTTTTGCAGAATGAAAGGGGTGAATCTTCATCCCAAGCCCGCAATGCTCCTTCTGAGAATTTGGAACAACAGGAGGTGGATAACTACTACAAGCAGGATATACCTCATCCAGTCATGACCTTTTCCGATATGCACTTGGAAGAGTTGCACCCGAACCTGAGATTTGACAGACTTTGGATAGATTATCCAAAATATCAAAGGGGTTTGCATACTCTTCATTCTAAGGTTGTTGAGGTACCGAGGGTCATAGAATGGGGACCCTTAGAAGCTGTAGAATTGGCCGGGCCAATTAGGGAATTACTTGTACAGAGGTATGGTAATTCTTCTTTTAATGACTGGGTATGTTTATTCACCATACGTAGACCTGTATATAAAGTATGGTGTGAAGAATTGTTATGTAGTATAGAGTTGAATGATCGGGTAGCTAGTTTAACCGATCGTTCTTTTATTAGATTTTTGTTAGGCGGTTCGATGCGCCACATGTCTTTACTGGACATGGCTCAGGCTTTACGTATATATACCCCTGAGGAGTTAGCGTCTGCCGATTGTAGAGGATTGATACTAAACGGTAGAAAGATAGATGAAAATTTTGATACACACGGTGTGTGGAGTCAAATGACAAGCCATCACCGTTTCAAAGGGGGAAATTACTCTTATTTGGATATAGATAGAGCCGAATTAAGAGTGATACATAGGTTTTTAGCTAATTCGATTACACAAAGGGGTAAAAACAAGGAAAAAGTAAATGAACAGGATTTGTTTTACCATATGTGTATTCGAGACCCACAAAGTGCTATAAGTATACCATATTGTGTGGGTTATTATTTATCAGCTATGGTTCGGGGGATGCGACCGCATAGCATAATAGGAGGTGGTATTTTTATTACTTTGATTGGTGAATATCTCGGTGTGGATATAAGTCCGGGGGGATTATTAGTAGAAGAACCAGAACCCCGCGATACTATAGGTTTAAATGTATACCATGGTGCGAAAGTTTTGAAGAGGTGAAATAACGCCGCAGTACGATACCATGGTAGACAACCACAGGTGGAGAGAAACCAACAGCAAGGTAATGTAGGAGGGGGGAATGAGATGCAAGAAATGCATAGGTTTATAGCTTCTCAGGAATACGAAAATGCTAGACAGAGAGCATTTGAAGATTGGCAAGTTCATCAGAACCAAATCATAGCTCATTGCCAACATATAGGTAGAAACTATATTCCTACACCGAAACCCATCTTCCCTCCCTGGTCTATAGAGATGCAGCCACCATATCCTACGTATGACCCTGCCGAAGCATTCTATAGCACCTATGGTTATGCCTGGAACCCCTATTGGTACCAATATCATCCTTAGTTTACTTATTATTTTTTTTTTATTTTGTAATTTGTAATTATTGATACGTTTAATACTTTTGTTAATATTGTAATCATTTTTTATAATTATCTAACTTTTATTCTTAGATTTTAATAATTTTTGAATGTGGGGTAATATACCAAACTTCAAAAATATGTATATATGTTTGCAGTTTATCTTATGTACACAACAGGGTAAAACAACGCATTTTCAAAGACTGGCATTAAGTTCAGCAAAAGCAACTAATTTTGACGACAAGATGCAAAATATATGTGAAATAACAACAAGACGGAATGAACAAATGATGTGCACCATTTATCATTCAGCAAACAAACGCCAATATATTTGGAAACTTTGGTAAAAATTTAATCATTTTCACACAAATCACCCTCAATAATTTAAATTGTTACTGATTTCTTGCAAATGAGGGCATTGCAAGATCTTAAGTGTGGGAAGGGGTTAAATTCTTTCGGATTTTAAAAATTTTTACTTTATACACTTGGTTACCATTAAAAATACTAGTAAAGCAGTAGTTGTATTAGAATCTAGTGCTCTCTGATAATAAAGAACAGCCCTAGTCTTATATACTAACTGCCCAATTCTAGTAAAATTTTTCAAAATTTTCAATTAAATGAACTCAAAATCATGGTTATACATATTTATGAACGATAAAACTAGGTTTTAACACCGAAATTATTGTTACCTCGGAAAGGACATAAATTGAGAAACAAACCAAAATGTTAAAATTCATTTAAAATGGAATAGAGGACGATAAAAAGGAAAATAAAAGCCAAGTGTGGGAAAATTTACCAAGTTATCTTAAACATATGTCACATATATCTGTAACAAATAACTGAAAATACTTTTGCTTTGGACTAAACTAAACTGTTTTACCCGATAAAAGAAAAGAAGAGATGGATCTACACGATGAATCAATTCCATCATTAAAAGGAAGTAAAATCTTCCGAAAAAGACACGCGCTTCTTGATTTAGGTCATGAAGTTGTCGTCCAGACCAGCTGTAGGTTGACGAAAAATCTAGAAAAGTCATCACTAAAATCAGCAGGAAATCCACGGACCTCAGCATAAAACAGGGTCGCCAAGTGGTCAGACTTATCCTAACCATGAGAGGATCTGTCTCGTAAAATGGGGAGGGCGCCGTGCAAATTAGCTTGATAAGACTAATGAATCAGATCCCCAGAAAGGATAATCTCCTTAAAAGATCAAAAATCAGCTTTTAAGACTGATATTACTCAATCCTTGAGATTGATCTTAAAGATTGAGAATTCAAACTCATGGAATTCAATGATATCTAAACTCGAGCTTGAACGAGAAAATATTTTGATCAAAATTACAAACCGATTTGTTTTCTGAAAACCCATTTTCAATGCGTTCATTACCATTGAACGTAAAATCCTAGGAATTCACCTGGAATTCATTAGGTCACCTGAACTAAATCGGGTGTCAACCGTAAGAACGGTGGTTGCATAGCATGGTCGAAGACAGGACCTTGTGCCAGACCGAAAAATCATAGGATGATCTTTACTATTTCTCCTACAAAGGATAGTACTAGCATCCGACACGTTTATAGACCATAATCAAAAGCAAGTCACGGGACATTGCCTTAACAGTTGCTTGTTCATCACTTTCCTTTACAACCGGACGGTAGTTTATCGAAAGGTAATATACGGAGCAAGTATACTGGACGTGTTGCTTTCCTAATACAAGGTTAGCAAGTGGGTGACACAAAACCGCAAGTTTTGAGCTAAAATTTTCAAATCTGAAACCCACCAAACCCACAAAAATATTTTGCAAACACCGGTAAAGGGTTATCCCGGAAAACTTATCTAGGGTAAAAACTAGATTTAATTTTCAAAAGATCAAATGTTTTCATAAAGATCCAATTTCCTTAATGGATCTAAATTTTTATAGTCATGTTGGACTGTAAACCATATCGTTACTACCATTGTTTATACCGCCATATAGAAATCACTGATGTACAAAGTGTGAAGAATAAAGAAGTGATTCTAGTATTTCAAGACAATATTGCTTGAGGACAAGCAACGCTCAAGTGTGGGAATATTTGATAATGCTAAAAACGAACATATATTTCATAGCATTATTCCTCAAGAAAGACAAGCTTTTAGTTGCAATTGTTCTATTTACAAGTGATATTCGTTTAAATAATAAAAGGTGAAGACAAAAGACAGATTCGACGAATTGAAGACGCAAACGACCAAAAAGCTCAAAAGTACAAAAGACAATCAAAAAGGTTCCAATTATTGATAAGAAACGTCTCGAAATTACAAGAGTACAAGATTCAAAACGCAAAGTACAAGATATTAAATTGTACGCAAGGACGTTCGAAAATCCGGAACCGGGACAAGAGTCAACTCTTAACGCTCGACGCAACGGACTAAAAATTACAAGTTAACTAGGTATATAAATATAATATAATATATAATTAATTATATTAATTATATATATATTATATTTATAAATAAAAACCGTCGGCAGAGAAAGACTCCAAAGTGTGAGCTGGAATTTCAAACTCCGCGACTCGCGGAGTTTGAAGGCAAAATATGCCGCGAGTCGCGGAGCCCTAAATTTGAAAACTGCCTATAAAGCCAACCGAATTCTGATCAAAATCATCAAACCGAATTCTGATCAAAATCATCAATCTTTTTCTTCTCTTATCATACGTAAAATTTATATTTATATTTATAATTTATATTTTAATTTTAATTATAATTCTAATAATAAGGGTATGTTAGCGAATGTTGTAAGGGTGTAAGTCGAAATTCTGTCCATGTAACGCTACGCTATTTTTAATCATTGTAAGTTATGTTCAACCTTTTTACATTAATGTCTCGTAGCTAAGTTATTATTATGCTTATTTAAAACGAAGTAATCATGATGTTGGGCTAATTACTAAAATTGGGTAATTGGGCTTTGTACCATAATTGGGGTTTGGACAAAAGAACGACACTTGTGGAAATTAGACTATGGGCTATTAATTGGCTTTATATTTGTTTAACTAAATGATAGTTTGTTAATGTTAATATAAAGATTTACAATTGGGCGTCCCTATAAATTACCATACACACTCGATCGGACACGATGGGCGGGGTATTTATATGTACGAATAATCGTTCATTTAACCGGACACGGGAATGGATTAATAGCCACTAGAATTATTAAAACAGGGGTGAAATTACATTCAAGGGTAATTGGTGTAATTGTTAACAAAGTAGTAAAACCTTGGTTTACACGCAGTTGATAACCTGGTGTATTCATTAAACAAAGTATTAAAACCTTGTTACAACTCGAATCCTTGATTAGTTGGAATATTTAACTTCGGGTATAATAATAATTTGACGAGGACACTCGCACTTTATATTTATGACTGATGGACTGTTATGGACAAAAACCAGACGGACATATTAAATAATCCAGGACAAAGGACAATTAACCCATGGGCATAAAACTAAAATAAACACGTCAAACATCATGATTACAGAAGTTTAAATAAGCATAATTCTTTTATTTCATATTTAATTTCCTTTATTTTATATTTAATTGCACTTCTAATTATCGCATTTTTATTTATTGTTATTTAAATCGCACTTTTAATTATCGTACTTTTTAATTATCGCAATTTTATTTTATCACACTTTTATTGCAATTTCATTATCGTTATTTACTTTACGCTTTAATTTAATTCTTGTATTTATTTTATATTTTACATTAGGTTTTAACTGCGACTAAAGTCTTAAAATCGACAAACCGGTCATTAAATGGTAAAAACCCCCCTTTATAATAATAATATTACTTATATATATGTTTGTATTTTTATAAAAGTAAAATAATATAGCGTTACGCTTTGTTTAAAGATTTCCCTGTGGAACGAACCGGACTTACTAAAAACTACACTACTGTACGATTAGGTACACTGCCTATAAGTGTTGTAGCAAGGTTTAAGTATATCCATTCTATAAATAAATAAATATCTTGTGTAAAATTGTATCGTATTTAATAGTTTTTCCTAGTAAAATATAAACTATTTCGTATACCTTAGCTTTGACATCATCCTTGTATGTAATCCACCCCTATTTTTATGAGTTCATTGACTATTAATCCATTCCCGTATCCGATTAAATGAACAATTTTTAGTATTTATAAATATCCCGCCCATCGTATCCAATCGAGTGTATGTGGTTATTTATAGATACGTCAAATTGTAAATCTCTATATTAAATTAACGAACTATCATTCAGTTAAACAAATATAAAGCCCATTAATAGCCCATAGTCCAATTTTCACAAGTGTCGGTCTTTTGTCCAAACCCCAATTATGGTCCAAAGCCCAATAACCCCGTCTTTAATATTTAGTGCATACTTCGGCTTAAATAAGCATAATAATAACTTAGCTACGAGACATTAATTTTAAAAGTTTGAACATAACTTACAATGAGTATTAATTGCGTAGTGTTACACGGACAGAGTGTCGATTTACAAGCTTAAAACATTCGCTAAAACAACCTTATTATTATTAACTTAATATTAAAATTATAAATATAAAATAAATATAAATATATTTGAGAGAGTGATCAGAGAAATGTATGATGAAGGTGTACACAATTCGTCCGAAAATTGCTAAATTTATAGATGTGACCACGTACTTCACTCCATGCGATCGTATGGGAATAAGGCCTCCAGGCCATGCGATCGCATGGCCTACTTTTCCAGCATCAAATGCTTCCAAAACGTGGGCGGCTCTTGATTTATTTATTATATAATATAATATATATAATTTTATATAATTATATATATAGTATATTATATTCTTGTGCATCGTTGACTATTAATTTTAGGCCCGTTGCGTCGCGCGTTGATACTCGGCTTATGTCCCGGTTCCAGATTTTCGAACGTCCTTTCGTACGATTTAATATCGTGTACTTTGCATTTTGCGGCTTGTACTCTTGTAATTTTTAGATGTTTCTCAGCAATAATTTGAACCACTTGGATTGTACTTTGTACTTTTTAGCATTTTGGTTATTTGCGTCTTCAAATCGTCGAATCTGTCTTTTGTCTTCACCTTTTAATATTTAAACGAATATCACTTGTAAATAGAATAATTACAACTAAAAGTTTGTCTTTCTTGAAGGATAATGCTATAAAATATGTGTTTGTTTTTAGCATTATCAAATATTCTCACACTTGAGCGTTGCTTGTCCTCAAGCAATATAGAACTTGAATATAACTTTACTAGAATCACTTCTTTATTCTTCACACTTTGTACATCAGTGATTTTAATACGGCGGTATGAACAATGATAGTAACGTTGTGGTTTACAGTTCCACATGACTATAAAAATTTAGATCCTTAAGGAAATTGGATCTTTATGAAAACATTTGATCTTTTGAAAATACATTCTAGCTTTTATCCTAGATAAGTTTTTCGGAATAACCCTTCATCGGTGTTTACAAAATGTTTTTGTGGGTTTCAGATTTGAAAATTTTAGCTCAAAACTTGCGGTTTTGTCTCACCCACTTGCTAACCTTGTATTAGGAAAGCAACACGTCCAGTTTACTTGTTCCGTATATTACCTTTTGGTAAACTACCATCCAGTTATAAACGAAAGCGTTGAACAAGTAACTATTAAGGCAATGTCTACTGACATGCTTTTGATTATGGTCCACAATGTGTCGGGTGCAATTACTATCCTTTGTAGGAGCAATAGCAAAGATCACCCTATAGTTTTTTGGTCTGGCACAAGGTCCTGTCTTCGACCATGCTATGCAACCACCGTTCTTACGGTTGACACCCGATTTGGTTCAGGTGACCTAATGAATTCTGGTGAATTCTTAGGATTTTAAGTTCATTGGTAATGAACGCATTGAATATGGGTTTTCAGAAAACAAATCGGTTTGTAATTTGATCAAAATATTTTCTCGTTCAAGCTCGAGTTTAGATATCATTGAATTCCATGAGTTTGAATTCTCAATCTTTAAGTTCAATCTCAAGGATTGAGTAATATCAGGCTTAAAAGCTGATTTTTGATCTTTAAGGAGATTATCCTTTCTGAGGATCTGATTTATTAGTCTTATAAGCTAATTTGCACGGTGCCCCCCATTGTACGAGACAGATCCTCTCATGGATAGGATAAGTCTGACCACATGGCGACCCTGTTTGATGCTGAGGTCCGTGGATTTCCAGCTGATTTTCGAGAAAACTTTTCAAGGTTTTTCGTAGACTCTACAACTGGTCTGGACGACAACTTCCTGACCTAAATCAAGAAGCGCGTGTCTTTTTCTCGAAAGACTTTAATTCCTTTTAAATTCCATTTATATTACAATAAACTAGGTAAAACTGATTAATATCGTCCAAAACAAAAGTATCTTCAATTATTTGTACAAAAAATGTGATATATGTTCTAAATAACTTGGTAAATATTTCCCACACTTGGCTTTTATTTTTCTTTCTTTGCCTTTTTATTCTTTTTTATTCCATTTTAAATGAATTCAAGCGTTTTAGGTTGTTTTTCAATTTATGTCCTTTCCGAGGTAACAATAATTTCGGTGTTAACACCTAGTTTTATCGTTCTTAAATATGTATAAATATAATTTTGAGTTCATTTAGTTGAAAATTTTTAAAATTTTTACTAGAAGTGGGTAGTCAGTATATAAGACTAGGGCTGTTCTTTATTATCAGAGAGCACTAGATTCTAATACAACTACTGCTTTACTAGTAAAGTTAACGGTGGCTATTAAACCAAGTGTATAAGTCAAAAAAAAATTTAAAACCGAAAGAATTTAATCCCTTCCCACACTTAAGATCTTGCAATGCCCTCATTTGCAAGAAATCAGTAACAATTTAAATTATTGAGGGTGATTAGCGTAGAAAAATGATTAAATTTTACCAAAGTTTCCAAACATATTGTTGTTTGTTTGAATGATAAATGGTGTACATCATTTTTTTCATTCCTGCAGTTGTTATTTCACATATATTTTGCATCTTGTCGTCAAAATTAGTTGCTTTTGCTGATCTTAATGCCAGTCTTTGAAAGTTCGATGTTTTACCCTGTTGTGTACATGAGATAAAATACATACAATACAAATATAAACATGCATGGTATTTTGAAATGGGACTTAATACCCCACTTTCAAATTACAAAAATGAAATATTAGTACAAAATAATAAAAATGTTAAACATTACATAAAAGTATCAAAATGTTAAATGTTTAACATAAATAAATAAAAGTAATAAAAGATAAGAAATCACCAATGGCACATTATCAATTTGAATAGGGATTCCAGTTCATGTTGTCGTCTGGGTTCCATGGTTGGTGATAGGTGTCCTGATAAGCTTGATTGGGGTCGTACAGGTTAAAGGGCGGTCGGATGTCGGGCTGATGTGGTGGATAGTAAGCAGGTCGAGTCGGGATATAGTTATGTGGTACCTGATATGATAGCTGGCTCATGATCTGGTGCTGATGAACTTGCCAGCTATCGTGTTGGCGTCGCCTGGATTGCTCATACTCATCTGCGGCTCTCCACTGCTCATACTGATGATGCCTAGCCTAGTTATTCATTTCCACCTCATCTACAAGCTGAAAGACATCAGTATAACTATCCCTAATGACATCCCTAATGTCATCTGCTTCCTCCATCTCCTCATTTGAACCCCTCTGTACCTGTGGATGGATGCCCTGATGTGGTATTGGCATATTATGCCTCCGTTTTAGTACCTTTGCACCTTGATAAACCTGCAAGCCTATTCTCTCGGCTTGTTCCTCAATCTCTACCATCGGACCCCCTTGCTCTTTATCTACACCTAAGTACTCTCCAATGAGAGTAACAAAAATACATCCCCCTATAATACTTCCTGCTTGCATACCCTCAACAACTTTAGACAAATAGTGGCCTACGCAATAAGGAATGTTAACAAAGCTCCTCGGGTCTCGAATACACTTAAGATAAAATAAATCGTTTAAGGTCATTTTTTCCTTGTTTCTACCCCTTTGTGTAATTGAGTTTGCTAAGAATCTATGTATTACCCGGAGCTCTGCTCTATCAATATCTAAGTAGGAGTGTCTTCCACCCCGCGTAAACTCCCTAAATTGTGACATACGCCTCCATATGGCGTTAGCGTCAAAATTCCTATTTACTCTTTCATCTTCAGCAATTAAACTATTACAATCAGGTGTAATAATCTCAGCGGGGGTGTAGATTAATAAAGATATAGCCATGTCCAACATGGACATTCTGTACATTGTACCTCCTAAAAGAAATCTAATAAAACTTTTATCTCCTAACATAGTAACCTGATTATTTAACTCTATAGTGCTAAGCAATTCCACACACCATTCTCTATATATAATTCTACACGTAGTAAATAAGCGGATCCAATCGTTAAATGTAGAGTTACCATACCTCTGAACTAGTAAATTCCTAACCGGTTCGGCTAGGTTAACTGCTTCCAAAGGCTCCCAATCGATTACTCGAGGCATTTTAATATTTTTGTGGTAAAGAATGTGCATGTTCTTTTGAAATTTCGGGTATTCTGTCCAACAATAATCGAATCTTAGGTTGGGATGTAACTGTTGGTCATCGATAAGTGGGTGCATAATCCTCGGGTGAGGCTGAAATTGACGATAATGAGTGTAAAATAGTGGTTCCGGCTCATGATATGGCATGTGTTGATCATAATGTTGTTGTTGTTCAGGTTGTGGTTCCGGTTCTGGTTCTTGATTAGGTTCTTGTTCAGGTTTTCTAGACGATGATGCACCACCCGTATCTGTATTTCTCTGCAAAACACATTAAACACAAAATTTGTGCATCCAAATATGCATTAGTGTTAGCAAAATAACAAATTAAAATAATTACATGTTTAATCCATATTTAAACTTATACTCATTTTCATATTTTTATCAATTCTACAATTTTTCAAACAAGCATATATGAAAAGGTATACAAAGTTCATAAGCATTCAACTCAAATAACATGTTAAAATAACCATTACTAGCAATTAAACAAGTTTCAAATGACATTTATATCAAAATAATCAAGTTCATGAATTTTAGACTTAAAAAGTCCACTTTGATGCTCAAAAATCATGTTTAGGATCAAAGTTTGGATCATTTATCAACCTAAACATGTTACACTATGTAGAGACCCGTCCTAATCCATCCGGACAAAGTCCACATCGATTACAAATGGTTCACAATAGTTGGTTACATCGCGAGGTACTTGACCTCTATATGATACATTTTACAAACATTGCATTCGTTTTAAAAAGACAAACTTCCTTACATCGAAAATTGACGATATTCATACCATTTCATAATATATCTAATTATAATTATCTTAATAATAATCTTGATGAACTTGACGACTCGAATGCAACGTCTTTTGAAATATGTCATGAATGACTCCAAGTAATATCTTTAAAGTGAGCAAATGCACAGCGGAAGATTTCTTTCATACCTGAGAATAATCATGCTTTAAAGTGTCAACCAAAAGGTTGGTGAGTTCATTAGTTTAACATAAATAATCATTTCCATCATTTTAATAGACCACAAGATTTTCATTTCTCATAAACATACGTCCCATACATAGAGACAAAAATATCATTCATATGGATTGAACACCTGGTAACCGACATTCACAATATGTATATAAGAATATCCCCATCATTCCGGGATCCTCCTTCGGACATGATATAAATTTCGAAGTACTAAAGCATCCGGTACTTTGGATGGGGCTTGTTGGGCCCGATAGATCTATCTTTAGAGTTCGCGTCAATTAGGGTGTCTGTTCCCTAATTCTTAGATTACCAGACTAAAAAGGGGCATATTCGATTTCGATCATTCAACCATATAAAGTAGTTTCGATTACTTGTGTCTATTTCGTAAAACATTTATAAAAATTGCGCATGTATTCTCAGCCCAAAAATATAAAGGGTAAAAAGGTAAATGAAACTCACGCATATAAATATTGAAAAACAGTTAATAAAACATGTGCATGTATTCTCAGCCCCAAAAATGTAAAGAGTAAAAGGGATCAAATGAAACTCACCGTAATGTATTTTGTAGTAAAAATACATACGACGATATTTAACAACTGAACAATGCAGGGTTGGCCTCAGATTCACGAACCTTACTAGCTTTGTCTAAAAAAAAATTGTCACGAGCAGGAATTGAACCCGCGACCCCTTGAATCCTCAACAACACCCACGACCCTTCTGCCGATTCTGTTTTTCAGAACTTATACCCTTTTTAATTTAATTAAACCGTTCATCTGTTTCATCTCCTTCCTTCTTGTTCTTCATAAACTCAATCGACCAAGACTCCAACTCTTAATCAAATAACTAGTTAATATTTGAAATATTGTTTGAAATTTAATTACAATTAAACTGTAATGAATATTGGTTCATTTAAAAAAAAAAAAAAACCTGCTGTATCATTCACGATGAACAATAAAAACCCAAAACTCAAATTTTGATTTCCAGTTTGTTTTAGACAAAACTTTGAACACGAAAGGTGTTTAAAATTACCTCTAGAAGTTTTACAAATTATCAATTTAACTTAAATCATAACACACAACTCGAATTTCTTCTAAAACAAAACGTTTGACTTTCAAAAATTTAAGTTTGACCTCAAAATTTGGATTCAATATGATAAATTGGGATTTGTAAATTTCCAGAAAGTTATTTGAAAGATTTGTAACGAAACTTCATTAAAGGATCTTGAAGTTAAATTCATTTTCGCTGTTTTGAAAAATTGGATAAAGAACAGGGACGTTCGTATCTTCTTTTAAAAAAAAATTGATTTAATTTGCCAATTAGCAGAAAGTAGAAGTTGTGTAATTGTTTAGGGATGATGGAAATATTAGATTGAATTGGTTACACTGAAATTCATTCAAGTATTACCTTGATAACTGTCGACAGCTTCAACCAGAGAGAAAAAGAGAAAAAATATGAAAAAAAATACAAATTAAGATATTTAACTGTCTTTGGTTGCATCTGCTATTGGAGATCGACGTTTAACAACTCTCAGACAGAAATCCCAATTTGACACAGTATGATTGAAATTTTAAAGTGAATTTGATTATGTGACATAATAACTCAATATATATAATTAAACTAATTTATTAATTATAATATTAATATGATCAAATAAATTCTTATAATATTCTGTATATATCAGGATATATATATCTGTATATTTGTATTTATATAACTGTATGTACATTTATATATGTACTTACATAATACAATTAATCTTACTAATTAGTAAATATAATTATAATAATAATATTCTTAATATTATAACTAATAATATTATAATATAATAATAATAATAATAACTATAAAATTTATAAAAATAATAAATTTCTTTTTTTATATAATAATATTATTAATTATCATAATACTTATACTATTAATGATAATAATAATAATATTAATAACAATGATACAATAATAATTTATATATCAAATTTCATATCTATGTTATATATATTGAAAATAATAAAAATACTAATTTTAATATTAATATCAATATCAATAATGATAATAATAACGAAAGTAATAATAATATTATTAGTATAATAACTATATGTTTTTAACTTGTAACCACATTTAATATCTTAATACTACAATTTATTAATTATGTAAGGTTTAATATTTATATATTATATATAATTGAATTCTTATACATTACCATATACATGTAAACATGATCACATATAGAAATCATATATATTTATATATAGATTTATTTTAATTTACAATATAACTATTTTGTAACTTATCTTATATTTTTAAATTAAATGTTTAAATTACCTTTTATAATTTCAAATTATAATGTAAACTTACATACATATACATATATATATATATATATATATATATATATATATATATATATATATATATATATATATATATATATATATATATATATATATATATATATATATATAATATATATATATATATATATATATATATATATATACACATACATATATACCTATTAATTTACAAACAAATGTTCGTGAATCGTCAGGCATGGTCGGAGGGTAATTGATTACATGAATATAGATTTCAAAACTTTCGAGACTCAACATTAAAGATTTTTGCTTATCGTGTCGGAAACATATAAAGATTAAAGTTTAAATTTGGTCGGAAATTCCCGGGTCATCACACACTACTTAATTTAGCAATAATTCATAACAAAAATTGGCCATAACCTGTTTATATCAAAAAATCCCAAATTGCTCAAGAACACAAACCCTAAATTTCTAAAAATTTTGAAGTTTAAGGCTTTAAATCATGACAAATAGCATCAATATAGGCTATACAAGCATAATATACTAACAATTTAACTCTAATTAAGCTAGAAATCATCAAACTAGAATTATTGCAATTTATTGTAATTATCACAAAAATTAGGAAATTTAGGAGATTAGGGGTAAACTTTCTACCTTTTTGCTCCCCCATCTGAAGAAAGGCATGATTGAAATGGAGTATAGTAAGAAATTTAGAATGATTTGGTGTTAATTTGAATATTTGAGGTGATTATGTGTGAGTTTGTTCGTGCTTGTGTGTGTATTGTGATGGGAACACACAGTCGACTGGATTTTAACAATATGACCAGACCAGGGCTCCCATGCGATCGCATGGTTACCCAGTGCAAACCCCATGCGATCGCATGGGGTGTAATTTATTTATTTCTTTTTTTTTTTATAAAAACCTTTTACTTATAAAAACAAATAAGTGATTTATTTAAAATTTTGTTTTTTCTTTTTTATTTAGGAAGAGGTCATTTCGGTATGTTTACCTAGTTCGTCCCTCAACAAAATTTTAAAATTTGTCATTTTAAAGCGTTGTTTTAAAAGTAAAGATTTTTGGGTTTTTTAATGTTTTTGGCATTCTTTATTAGATCAATAAAATTAAAAATAATGATAACAAAATTTCTCGTCCCGCCCTCGAGTAAAGTAATTTCGGTTCAACGACCTAGTTTTCAACTCACGATGAATTTTAAATATCAAATTTTTAACTTAATGAAATAAAGTGCATTTTTGTTTTTAAATTCACACCAAACTTAAATTTGAAATGCATATTAAAATTTCATATAAATATTAATAATATTTATATACATTAGTTTACAAACTTACATTTAAAAATAATATAGTTATTAATTTAGAAAACAAGGTAAAAATAAAAATCTTTTTGGTCTTTTATCCCACTTTAATCAATCAAATATTAACAAAAATATACGTCCCTCTTTTGGGTAAAGTAATTTCGACTATATTACCTAATTTTACTCATGACGAATTTTTGAAATATTTTGGATTGGTCGATTAAAGATATTTATACATTATGAATAAACGGTAAATTTCGCAGTGATGAATTAAATTTTTGTATGATATCAATATTTTCGGTTTATTATACCTATTTTATTGAATATCAATTTAATACTTTATAGCGAACGATTCAGCGTTTATTATCAAAAGGTTCAAAGCAATAAATAAAAATAAAAACTGTACATACTTATCTGTGAGATAGAATTCTCAGAGACCTGCTTTAGTTGACTCATAGGAGAGTCATTCAATTTGGTTTTCCATAGCTACATAGGCATAACCTCGATTTTTCAATAACTTTTCTTCTAAACATATGAATGGTCCTTCTCTGCATAGAGTAACGAACTCGGTATTGGAATGTGTTTTATTGTTCGAACATTCCCCTTCTTGTGACCATTTCCCGCATTTATGACATCTTTCAAGGTATCATGCTCTTCTTTTTGCTGCGGATTTTGATTTTTCTTTACCAAAATGTATCTTATTATGATCTTTCCTGAGTTCTTTCCTCACTTCGTCCATTTTTCCTCTTATGAATGATACCAGTTCACTCGGGAAAGTGTTATTATTACGTTTAGTAATCATAGCGTGTAGTAGTAGACCATGGTTCAGATCAAAGGAATTCTTCATCTCGTAAAACCTAAAAACACAAAAATTTAGAATGGAGGGAGAAGACTAGTTCTTTAGGGTCTGCTAGGGAAAGACCATTCAGATTTCATTTTCGAGAACTACACGAAAACAGAAAATCTAACTCTAGACAGCATTATATTATCTATTAAAACATTTGAATCTCCCCACACTTAGTTAGCTGTGGTATCGAAATTGTGATTAACTTCATTGTCAACTTCCATCGGACTATCTATGTAATGTTTAACTCTGTGACCATTAACTTTAAATTCAATCCTGTAACGACCCGTCAAAATCGCTATTGACGCGGCACGTTAATCATTGATTCCACAGTGAGGTTTTGACCTCTATATGATACGTTTTGATAAAATATTGCATTCATTAAAATAAGTGACTTTCTAAATATAGAAAGTTATAAACATGTGGGCAAGTGCTTAGGTATAAGCAAAACCCCGAAATACATAAGTCTTTAATTTACAGGTTGACATCACAGTCCAATTATTTATTACACAACGCAGTTTTATTTTGAATGCAATAAACTTTGTACAAAGCATGAGAGACTCCATGCAGGCAACAAGCACATCACAGCGGAAGCATTCTAAGGACCTGAGAATAAAACATGCTAAAAAGTCAACACGAATGTTGGTGAGTTATAGGTTTAATTGCTCGAGTCATAAACATATATAAAGATAGACCACAAGATTTCATCAAAAGTTTATCAATAGATTCTACGTAACAGAGCACCCTGGTAACTAAACTTAACGCTATAGTGAAAATTACCCCATTCGTTTTAATACACGCAAACCAACGTGTCTTAAACTCAAATAACATACGTCCGTTAAAAGACTAGCGCTCTAGCTCAGACGGGGATGTCAAGCCCTATGGATCCATATACAATTATTCGCGCCCACCAGTCCATATCCGATGTACTGGCAGCTACTAGTTACCAAAGCTAAGGGATTTTCGGTTTAACTCAGTGTAGAATTTAGTATGTACTTGTGTCTTATCGCGTTTAAAATAAATTGCATATATTCTCAGCTCAAAAATATTTAAAGTATTTAAAAAGGGAGACTATAAACTCACAGTTCAATATTGCTATTCAATATTGTAGGCAAATTGCGTAGACGTAATGATGGTAGATGACTGTATGGTTGACCTTGGATTCAAGAACAATACCCCGAATAATACCTAATATTTCCTTAGCTTAAAGCGGTTTGAAACCCGAATTAAAAACACCCTCGTATATACCTTATTATTATTAAACTTAAATTTAAAATTATAATTATAATATAAATATAAATATTAAGAGAGAAATGTAATAAACTTCGTCGAACAAACTGCGTATTTATATTACTTTTCGATTTACTGTAGCTCATGCGATCGCATGAGTTTTCAGTGTTTTTGCCATGCGATCGCATGGCCGCCTTTTCTGTTTTTGTTTGCTAGTTCGTCGACATCAAATAGTGTTTACTGTAGCAAATAGTGTTTAATGTAGCAAATAGTGTTTTACTGTAGCAAATTGTGTTTTACTGTAGCAAAGTAATTTTTACTGTAGCAAATAGGGTTTTACTGTAGGAAAGTCGTTTTTACTTGTACATATATATATACATACATATAATTGTTCATGAATCGTCGAGAGTAGTCAAAGGTAATTGTATATATGTAACAGTTCTAAAATTTTGAGACTCAATCTAACAGACTTTGTTTAACGTGTTAAAATAATAAATCGTATAGAGAATTGGTTTAAATAAGTCAAAAATTTTCGGGTCATCACAGTACCTCCCCGTTAAAGAAAATTTTGTCCCGAAATTTTGAGTAGTACCTGTTTCATGAGCGATATCAGTGAACAAATGTGGATACTTTTGCTTCATTTGATCTTCACGTTCCCAAGTAAACTCGGGTCCTCGTCTTGCGTTCCAACGAACTCTAACTATCGGTATTTTGCTTTGTTTTAATTGTTTGACCTCACGGTCCATGATTTCAACAGGTTCTTCGACAAAATGGAGTTTATCATTAATTCGTATTTCGTCAAGAGGAATTACGACATCCTCTTCAGCTAAACATTTCTTCAAATTTGACACGTGAAATGTGTCGTGAACACTACTAAGTTCTTGCGGTAGCTTTAATCGATAAGCAACTGCTCCAATTCTTTCGGTGATTTCAAAGGGTCCTACGTACCTAGGACTTAGCTTTCCTCGTTTACCGAATTGTACAACGCCTTTCCAGGGTGACACTTTCAACATGACTTTGTCGCCCACTTGAAATTCTAGCGGTTTTCTTCTTACATCAGCATAACTCTTTTGGCGACTCATGGCCGTTTTCAATCGATGTTGTATTTGAATGATCTTTTCGGTGGTTTTGTGAATAATTTCTGGTCCAGTAAGTTGTCTTTCTCCTACTTCACTCCAACAGATAGGAGATCTGCACTTTCTACCGTAAAGTGCTTCAAATGGTGCTGCGTTGATGCTCGTATGATAGCTGTTATTGCATGAAAATTCTGCCAACGGTAAGTGTCGATCCCAACTGGTTCCAAAGTCAATCACGCATGCCCGTAACATGTCTTCCAATGTTTGTATTGTTCTTTCACTTTGACCATCTGTCTGTGGGTGATAAGCGATGCTCATATCTAATCGAGTTCCCAATGCTTTTTGTAATGATTGCCAAAAACGTGATGTGAATCGGGTGTCGTGATCAGATATGATAGAGATGGGTACACCATGCCTGGAAACTACTTCCTTCAAATATAGGCGTGCTAATTTCTCCATACTGTCTGTCTCCTTTATTGGTAGAAAGTGAGCTGATTTAGTTAGACGATCAACTATCGCCCAAATAGTATCATGACTACTTGCAGTCCTTGGCAATTTCGTAATGAAATCCATGGTTATTCTTTCCCATTTCCACTGCGGAATTTCTGGTTGTTGCAGTAATCCTGACGGCTTTTGGTGCTCAGCTTTGACCTTTGCACACGTTAAACATTTGCTTACATAAGTAGCAATTTCTGTTTTCATATTAGGACACCAATAAAACTTCTTGAGATCGTGGTACATTTTTCTATTTCCTGGGTGAATTGAGTACCTCGTTTTGTGTGCTTCATCCAGTACTAGTTGCCTTAGGTTACCATGTTTTGGTACCCATATCCTACCAGCAAAATACAGGGTTCCATCGGCTTTTTCTTCAAGTTGTTTTTCTAACCCTTTGCTCATTTCACCTTTTTCGTTTTCTTCTTTTAAAGCTTCTAACTGTGCTGCTTGAATTTACTTTGTGAGATCAGTACGAATTGTAATATTCAAAGCTCGGACCCTAAGAGGTTTTACTCTTTCTTTTCGACTTAGGGTATCAGCTACAACATTAGCCTTTCCGGGGTGGTAACGGATTTCACAATCATAATCGTTTAACAACTCTACCCAGCGACGTTGCCTCATATTGAGTTGTTTTTGATCAAAAATATGCTGAAGACTTTTATGGTCGGTGTACACTGTACACTTGGTGCCATATAGATAGTGTCTCCATATTTTGAGTGCAAAAACTACTGCTCCAAGTTCTAAATCGTGCGTCGTATAGTTCTTTTCATGAATTTTAGTTGTCGTGAGGCATATGCGATGACTTTTGTGCGTTGCATTAATACACATCCTAAACCTTGGCGTGAAGCATCACAATAGATCACGAAATCATCATTTCCTTCCGGTAATGACAAAATGGGTGCAGACGTTAACTTCTTATTTAATAACTGGAATGAGGATTCTTGTTCTGTGGACCAATCATACTTCTTTCCCTTTTGAGTCAATGCAGTTAAGGGTTTGGCGATTCTAAAGAAATCTTGAATGAATCTTCGGTAGTAACCAGCAAGACCTAAGAATTGGCGAATTTGTGTTGGAGTCTTCGGGGTTTCCCATTTACTAATGGCTTCGATCTTGGCGGGGTCAACTTTAATTCCATGTTTACTGACAACATGGCCCAAAAATTGTACTTCTTGTAACCAGAAATCACACTTCGAAAATTTTGCGTACAATTCTTCTTTCTTGAGTATCTCTAGTACCAGTCTTAAGTGTTGCTCATGTTCTTCCTTGTTCTTCGAGTAAATCAATATGTCGTCGATAAAAACAATGACAAATTTGTCTAAATACGGTCTACAGATGCGATTCATTAGATCCATGAATACTGCTGGAGCATTAATTAATCCAAAAGGCATGACTAGAAACTCATAGTGACCGTAACGGGTTCTGAACGCGGTTTTAGGAACATCTTCTTCCTTCACTCTCAGTTGATGATATCCGGAGCGTAGATCAATCTTAGAATAAACACTTGATCCTTGCAATTGATCAAACAAATCATCAATCCTCGGTAATGGGTACCGATTCTTGATCGTTAATTTGTTTAATTCTCTGTAATCTATGCACATTCCCATAGATCCATCCTTCTTCTTGACGAACAGAATAGGAGCACCCCAAGGTGAAAAACTAGGACGAATAAATCCACGGTCCGATAATTCTTGCAACTGGTCTTGTAATTCTTGCATTTCTGAAGGTGCAAGTATATATGGAGATCGGGCTACAGGTGCAGCTCCGGGTATGAGATCAATCTGGAATTCTACACATCTGTGTGGAGGTAGCCCCGGTAATTCTTCTGGAAATACTCCGGGATATTCTCTTACAACCGGCATGTCATTAATGCTTCTTTCTTCAGTATCGATCTTCTTTACATGTGCCAGAATAGCATAACAACCTTTTCTTATAAGTTTCTGGGCCTTCATACAGCTGATAAAGTTCAGCTTTGAGTTGCTCTTCTCCCCATAAATCATTAATGACGTTTCATCCTTACGAGGGATGCGGATTGCTTTCTCAGCGCAAACGACTTCCGCTCTTGTTTTGGACATCCAGTCCATGCCAACGATTACGTCAAAACTTCCTAATTCTACGGGTATTGATGTCGTAGGGGGTGTATACAAAATACTATTAAATTTTACAAGGAAATACTATTAAATACGATACAATTTTACACAAGATATTTATTTATTTAGAGAATGGATATACTTAAACCTTGCTACAACACTTATAGGCAGTGTACCTAATCGTACAGTAGTGTAGTTTTTGGTAAGTCCGGTTCGTTCCACAGGGAAATCTTTAAACAAAGCTTAACGCTATATTAGTTTACTTTTATAAAAATACAAATACATATATATAAGTAATATTATTATTATAAAGGGGGGTTTTTACCGTTTAATGACCGATTTGTCGATTTTAAAACTTTAGTCGCAGTTAAAACCAAATGTAAAATATTAAAAATGAATACAAGACTTAAATTAAAGCATAAAGTAAATAACGATAATGAAATTGCGAATAATAAAAGTGCGATAAAATAAACTTGCGATAATTAAAAAGTACGATAATTAAAAGTGCAATTAAATATAAAATAAAGGAAATTAAATATGAAATAAAAGAATTATGCTTATTTAAACTTCCGTAATCATGATGTTTGACGTGTTGATTTTTGTTTTATGCCCATGGGTTAATTGTCCTTTGTCCTGGATTATTTAATATGTCCGTCTGGTTTTGTCCATAACAGTCCATCAGTCATAAATATAAAGTGCGAGTGTCCTCGTCAAATTATCCTTATACCCGAAGTTAAATATTCCAACTAATTGGGGACTTAAACTGTAACAAGATTTTAATACTTTTTTTAATAATTACACCTGGATGTCGACTGAGAGTAACCCAAGGTTTTAATATTTTGTTATCAATTATACCAAGTGTCCTTGTACATAATTTCACCCCTGTTTTAATTATTCTAGTGGCTATTAATCCATTCCCGTGTCCGGTTAAATGAACGATTATTCGTACATATAAATACCCCGCCCATCGTGTCCGATTGAGTGTATATGGTAATTTATAGGGATGCCCAATTGTAAATCTTTATATTAACATTAACAAACTATCATTTAGTTAAACAAATATAAAGCCCATTAATAGCCCATAGTCTAATTTCCACAAGTGTCGTTCTTTTGTCCAAACCCCAATTATGGTACAA
The DNA here is from genome assembly GCF_046630445.1 of Rutidosis leptorrhynchoides. Taxonomy (NCBI): domain Eukaryota; kingdom Viridiplantae; phylum Streptophyta; class Magnoliopsida; order Asterales; family Asteraceae; genus Rutidosis; species Rutidosis leptorrhynchoides. The sequence continues at coordinate 678,067,918 of NC_092334.1, read as the reverse complement.
AGCCCAATTACCCAATTTTAGTAATTAGCCCAACATCATGATTACTTCGGATTAAATAAGCATAATAATAACTTAGCTACGAGACATTAATATAAAAAGGTTGAACATAACTTACAATGATTAAAAATAGCGTAGCGTTACACGGACAGAATTTCGACTTACACCCTTACAACATTCGCTAACATATCCTTATTATTAGAATTATAATTAAAATTTAAATTAAAATATAAATTATATATATATATTTTACGTATGAGAAGAAGAAGAAAAAGATGATGATTTGCGATCAGAATTCGGTTGCTTTTATAGGGATTTTCGACTTTAGGGGCTCCGCGACTCGCGGCATTTTTGCCTTCAAACTCCGCGAGTCGCGGAGATTGAAATCACAGCTCACAACTTTGGAGTCTTTCTCTGCCGACGGTTTTTATTTATAAATATAATATATATATATAATTAATATAATTAATTATATATTATATTATATTTATATGCATAGTTAACTTGTAATTTTTAGTCCGTTGCGTCGAGCGTTGAGAGTTGACTCTGGTCCCGGTTCCGGATTTTCGAACGTCATTGCGTACAATTTAATATCTTGTACTTTGCGTTTTGAATCTTGTACTCTTGTAATTTCGAGACGTTTCTTATCAATAATTGGAACCTCTTTGATTGTCTTTTGTACTTTTGAGCTTTTTGGTCGTTTGCGTCTTCAATTCGTTGAATATGTCTTTTGTCTTCACCTTTTATTATTTAAACGAATATCACTTGTAAATAGAACAATTGTAACTAAAAGCTTGTCTTTCTTGAGGAATAATGCTATGAAATATATGTTCGTTTTTAGCATTATCAAATATTCCCACACTTGAGCGTTGCTTGTCCTCAAGCAATATCGTCTTGAAATACTAGAATCACTTCTTTATTCTTCACACTTTGTACATCAGTGATTTCTATACGGCGGTATAAACAATGGTAGTAACGATATGGTTTACAGTCCCACATGACTATAAAAATTTAGATCCATTAAGGAAATTGGATCTTTATGAAAATATTTGATCTTTTGAAAATTAAATCTAGTTTTTACCCTAGATAAGTTTTCCGGGATAACCCTTTACCGGTGTTTGCAAAATATTTTTGTGGGTTTGGTGGGTTTCAGATTTGAAAATTTTAGCTCAAAACTTATGGTTTTGTGTCACCCACTTGCTAACCTTGTATTTGGAAAGCAACACGTCCAGTTCACTTGTCCCGTATATTACCTTTCGGTAAACTACCGTCCGGTTGTAAAGGAAAGCGTTGAACAAGCAACTGTTAAGGCTATGTCCCCTGACATGCTTTTAATTATGGTCTATAACGTGTCAAACGCAATTACTATCCTTGGTAGGAGCAATAGTAAAGCTCACCCTTATGATTTTTCGGTCTGGCACAAGGTCCTGTCTTTGACCATGCTATTCAACCACCGTTCTTACGGTTAACACCCGATTTGGTTCAGGTGACCTAATGAATTCCAGGTGAATTCCTAGGATTTTACGTTCAATGGTAATGAACGCATTAAAAATAGGGTTTTCAGAAAACAAATCGGTTTGTAATTTTGATCAAAATATTTTCTCGTTCAAGCTCAAGTTTAGATATCATTGAATTCCATGAGTTTGAATTCTCAATCTTTAAGGTCAATCTCAAGGATTGAGTAATATCAGTCTTAAAAGCTGATTTTTAATCTTTAAGGAGATTATCCTTTCTGGGGATCTGATTCATTAGTCTTATCAAGCTAATTTGCACTGTGCCCCCCTATTATATGAGATAAATCCTTCTCATGGTTAGGATAAATCTGACCACTTGGCGACCCTGTTTAATGCTGAGGTCCGTGGATTTCCTGCTGATTTTAGTGATGACTTTTCTAGATTTTTCGTCAACCTACAGCTGGTCTGGACGACAACTTCATGACCTAAATCAAGAAGCGCGTGTCTTTTTCGGAAGACTTTACTTCCTTTTAATGATGGAATTGATTCATCGTGTAGATCCATCTCTTCTTTTCTTTCATCGGGTAAAACAGTTTAGTTTAGTCCAAAGCAAAAATATTTTCAGTTATTTGTTACAGATATATGTGACATATGTTTAAGATAACTTGGTAAATTTTCCCACACTTGGCTTTTATTTTCCTTTTTATCGTCCTCTATTCCATTTTAAATGAATTTTAACATTTTAGTTTGTTTCTCAATTTATGTCCTTTCCGAGGTAACAATAATTTCGGTGTTAAAACCTAGTTTTATAGTTCATAAATATGTATAAACATGATTTTGAGTTCATTTAATTGAAAATTTTGAAAAATTTTACTAGAATTGGGTAGTCAGTATATAAGACTAGGGCTGTTCTTTATTATCAGAGAGCACTAGATTCTAATACAACTACTGCTTTACTAGTATTTTTAATGGTAACCAAGTGTATAAAGTAAAAAATTTTAAAATCTGAAAGAATTTAACCCCTTCCCACACTTAAGATCTTGCAATGCCCTCATTTGCAAGAAATCAGTAACAATTTAAATTATTGAGGGTGATTTGTGTGAAAATGATTAAATTTTACCAAAGTTTCCAAATATATTGGCGTTTGTTTGCTGAATGATAAATGGTGCACATCATTTGTTCATTCCGTCTTGTTGTTATTTCACATATATTTTGCATCTTGTCGTCAAAATTAGTTGCTTTTGCTGAACTTCATGCCAGTCTTTGAAAATGCGTTGTTTTACCCTATTGTGTACATAAGATAAACTGCAAACATATATACATATTTTTGAAGTTTGGTATATTACCCCACATTCAAAAATTATTAAAATCTAAGAATAAAAGTTAGACAATTATAAAAATGATTACAATATTAACAAAAGTATTAAACGTATCAATAATTACAAATTACAAAATAAATAAAACTAAGTATACTAGGGATGATACTGGTACCAATAGGGGTTCCAGGCATAACCATAGGTGCTATAGAATGCTTCGGCAGGGTCATACGTAGGATACGGTGGCTGCATCTCGATAGACCAGGGAGGGAAGATGGGTTTCGGTGTAGGAATATAGTTTCTACCTATATGTTGGCAATGAGCTATGATTTGGTTCTGATGAACTTGCCAATCTTCAAATGCCCTCTGTCTAGCATTTTCGTATTCCTGAGAAGCTATAAACCTTTGCATTTCTGCAACTCATTCCCCCCTCCTACATTACCTTGCTGTTGGTTTCTCTCCACCTGTGGATGTCTACCATGGTATTGTACTGCGGCATTATTTCGCCTCTTCAAAACTTTCGCACCATGGTATACATTTAAACCTATAGTATCGCGGGGTTCCGGTTCTTCTACTAATAATCCCCCCCGACTTATATCCACACCGAGATATTCACCAATCAAAGTAATAAAAATACCACCTCCTATTATGCTATGCGGTCTCATCCCCCGAACCATAGCTGATAAATAATAACCCACACAATATGGTATACTTACAGCGCTTTGTGGGTCTCGAATACACATATGGTAAAACAAATCCTGTTCATTTACTTTTTCCTTGTTTTTACCCCTTTGTGTAATCGAATTAGCTAAAAACCTATGAATCACTCTTAATTCGGCTCTATCTATATCCAAATAAGAGTAATTTCCCCCTTTGAAACGGTGATGGCTTGTCATTTGACTCCACACACCGTGTGTATCAAAATTTTCATCTATCTTTCTACCGTTTAGTATCAACCCTCTACAATCGGCAGATGCTAACTCCTCAGGCGTATATATACGTAAAGCCTGAGCCATGTCCAGTAAAGACATGTGGCGCATCGAACCGCCTAATAAAAATCTAATAAAAGAACGATCGGTTAAACTAGCTACCTGATCATTCAACTCTATACTACATAACAATTCTTCACACCATACTTTATATACAGGTCTACGCATGGTGAATAAACGTACCTAGTCATTAAAAGAAGAATTACCATACCTCTGTACAAGTAATTCCCTAATTGGCCCGGCCAATTCTACAGCTTCTAAGGGTCCCCATTCTATGACCCTCGGTACCTCAACAACCTTAGAATGAAGAGTATGCAAACCCCTTTGATATTTTGGATAATCTATCCAAAGTCTGTCAAATCTCAGGTTCGGGTGCAATTCTTCCAAGTGCATATCAGAAAAGGTCATGACTGGATGAGGTATATCCTGCTTGTAGTAGTTATCCACCTCCTGTTGTTCCACATTCTCAGCAGGAGCATTGCGGGCTTGGGATGAAGATTCCCCCCTTTCAGTCTGCAAAACACATCAAACACAATTTTTTGTGCATCCAAATATGCATTAGTGTCAGCAAAATCATCAATCAAAATAATTACAATGACATGATCAATTTATATCAAACTTAAGCTTATTTTCATATTTTCATCAAATCTACACTTTTTCAAATAAGCATATACGAAAATGTTCGCCAAGTTCATAAGCATTTAACTCAAATAACATGTCAAAATAATCATTACTAGTAATTAAACAAGTCTCAAATGGCATTATCTTTCAAAAATCAAGTTCATGAATTTTAGACTTGAAAAAGTCCACTTTAATTCTCAAAATCATGTTTAGGCTCAAAGTTTGGATCATTTAACTACCTAGACATGTTACACTACTCAATTAAGCAACAATTCATGACAAAAATCGGCCATAACCTGTTTATATCAAAAAGCCCCAAATTTGCTCAAGAACACAAACCCTAGATTACTCAAAATTTGAAGTTTAAGGCTTCTAATCATGTTAAACAGCATCAATCTAGGTTATACAAGCATAATACATAAACAATTTAAGCATAATTACACTAAAAAGCATCAAAATCAAATTGGGGAAAAAATTGCTCAAGAACACTAATTTCGGATTAAATGGTGTTTAGGTGTAGAAATTTACCGTTTTTCTTGAGTAATTCCTAGATAGCATCCTTCTCAACATGATTTTAGTAAAAGATTTGGTGATTAACGGTTAAAAATTGTGATTTTGGGGGTTTTTTTTCGGGTTTTTCGTGGGTTTTTTCGCTGTTCTTCGCAGTATTTTTGGGTGGGGGAGTGAACTGCTCTGTTTTTTTACGTTTTATTTTTTTCTGGGTTATGGTCCCTCCGCGACTCGCGGTGAAATACCCTTCAAACTCCGCGAGTCCCGGAGTTTGATAATTTTTTTTTTTTTTTTTATAATCATTAACTTATAAAACAATTAAGTACTTAATTTTAAAATTTCGTTTCCTTTGTTATTTAGGACGAGGTCGTTTCGGATCGATGTCCTAGTCCGTCCCTCGACAAAATTTTAAAATTTGTCTTTTTGTAGCGATTGTTTTAAAAGCTAAGATTTTTGGGTTTTTTAATGTTTTTGGCATACTTTAAATTAATAAGATTAAAATAATGATAATAAAAGTTCTCGTCCCTCCCTTGGGTAAAGCAATTTCGGTTCAAAGACCTAGTCTTCAACTTACGACGAATTTTAAAAATCATACTTTTAACTTAATGAGATAAAGTAAATTTTTGTTTTTAAATTCACACAACTTAAATATAAAATTCAAAATTAATATTAAAAATTCACACCAAACTTAAAATTTGAAATGCATAAAATTAAAAATTCATATTTTAAAAATTAAAAATTCACACCAAACTTAATTTAAAAATTCATATTATAAATTCATACCAAACTTATATTAATTTTTCAAATATTTACAATTTTAAATATATTGTTTTTACAAAGTTTACAATATTAATTTAAGATTTAAATATTAATTTTAAAAACATGGTAAAAATAAAATTAAAAATCTTTTTTTTTTTTTGTCTTTTTATCCCACTTTAATCAATCAAATATTATCAAAAATATGCGCCCCTCTTTTCGGTAAAGTAATTTCGGTTCCAAGACCTAATTTAACTCATGACGAATTTTTGAAATATTTTGGGTTGATTGTTTAAAGATATTTATACCTTAAGAATAAACGTTAAATTTCGCAGTGATGTAATAAATTTTTGAATGATATCAATAATTTCGGTCGCCAAACCTAATTTTATTCAATACCAATTTAATACTTTTTAGCGAACAAATTAGCGTTTATTATCAAAAGGTTAAAAATAAAAATAAAAATAAAAACTGTACAGACATACCTGTGAGATAGATTTCTTAGTTATATGATCTATCCCATTCATAAGATAGTCGGTTTAATTGGTTTTCCATGGCTACATAGGCGTAACCTCGAGCATTCAGTGTCTTTTCTTCTAAACATATGAACGGTCCGTCTCTGCATAAAGTAACAAATTCGGTATTTGAATAGGTTTGATTATTTGAACATTTACCTCCATGTGACCATTTTCCGCATTTGTGACATCTTTCTAGGTGTCGTGCTCTTCTTTTCGCTGCGGATTTTGATTTTCCTTTACCAAATTGTAACTTATTATCTTCGCATCTGGATTCTTTTCTAACTCCGTCCATTCTTTCTCTGATTACTGATACTATTTCACTCGGTAGTATGTCATTATTACGTTTAGTGATCAAAGCGTGTAGTATTAGACCATGGTTTAGTTCACAAGCAGTCTTCATTTTGTAAAAACCTAAAAAAATAAAAATTCAGAATGGGGGGAGAAGACTAGTTCTTTAGGGTCTGCTAGGGAAAGACCATTCGGGTTCCATTTTCGAGAACTACACGAAAACAGACAATCTAACTCTAACAGAAATACATATTATCCTTTAAAGACTTGATTCTCCCCACACTTAGTTAGCTGTGGTGTCGAAATTGTGATTAACTTCGTTGTCGACTTCCATCGGGCCATGTATGTAATGTTTAACTCTGTGACCATTAACTTTAAATTCAATCCCATTTGAATTTATTAATTCTATCGTTCCGTATGGGAAAACTCTTTTGACTATGAATGGTCCAGACCATCTTGATTTCAATTTTCCAGGAAATAGCTTGAATCGTGAATTGAAAAGAAGAACTCTGTCTCCTTCTTTAAATTTTTTTGAACTTCTGATTCTTTTATCATGCCATTTCTTCGTTCTTTCTTTATAGATTAACGAATTTTCGTATGCTTCATGTCTTAATTCTTCTAATTCGTTTAGTTGACTTAATCGTAGATGTCCGGCTTCATGTAAATCAAGATTACATGTTTTCAAAGCCCAAAATGCTTTGTGTTCAATTTCTACTGGAAGATGACATGCTTTTCCATAAACAAGTCTAAAAGGTGTGGTTCCAATTGGAGTTTTGTAGGCTGTTCTAAAAGCCCAGAGTGCATCCTCCAATTTAATGGACCATTCCTTCGGATTTGATCCTACGGTTTTCTCTAGAATACGTTTTAAAGCTCGGTTGGTATTTTCAACTTGTCCACTTGTTTGTGGATGATATGCGGTGGAGATTTTATGAGTTACTCCATATCTTTTAAGAACTTTCTCAAGTTGATTATTACAGAAATGAGTACCCCGATCACTTATTAAAGCTTTCGGTGTTCTAAACCTTGCAAAAAGACGTTTTAAAAAGTTGACTACAACTCGTGCATCGTTAGTTGGGAGAGCTTGTGCTTTCGCCCATTTAGATACATAATCAATGGCTACGAGTATATATAGATTATTATGAGATTTTGGAAATGGACCCATAAAGTCAATACCCCAAATGTCAAATACTTCACATACTTGGATGACATTTTGTGGCATTTCATCACGTTGACTTATTTTTCCGGCCCTTTGACATGCATCACAGGATTTGCAAAGAAGGTGTGCGTCTTTGTAAATTGTTGGCCAATAGAATCCAGCATCATAAACTTTTCTTGCTGTTAGTTGAGGCCCATAATGCCCTCCTGTTGGTCCTGTGTGACAATGGTTTAATATTTTACTAGCTTCATCTCCAAATACACATCGGCGTATTATTCCATCGGGACAACTTTTAAACAGATGTGGATCTTCCCAAAAATAGTGTTTTATATCACTGAAGAATTTCTTTCGTCTTTGGTACGATAATCCTTTTTCAAGGAATCCACAAACTAAGTAGTTTGCATAGTCTGCAAACCATGGGATTTCTTTATAATCTATTTTCAATAGATATTCATCAGAAAAGTTGTCTTTTATGGCTGATTCATTTAGAACTTCTAAATCGGGATTTTCAAGACGAGAAAGTTGATCAGCGGCGAAATTTTCTGCTCCTCTTTTATCTCGGATTTCAATATCAAACTCTTGTAAGAGTAAGATCCAACGGATTAATCTTGGTTTAGCATCTTGTTTTGAAAATAGGTATCTAAGAGCAGAATGGTCGGTATAGACCACCGTTTTTGCTAGAACGAGATATGATCGAAATTTGTCAAAAGAAAAGACAATAGCAAGGAGTTCTTTTTCAGTAGTTGTATAGTTCATTTGTGCTCCTTGTAATGTCTTACTAGCATAATATATAGGTTGAAATCGTTTTTCAATCCTTTGTCCTAAAACGGCTCCAATTGCAAAATCACTTGCATCGCACATTAGTTCAAATGGTAGATTCCAATTTGGTGTTATCATGATCGGCGCATTAGTGAGTTTCTCTTTAAGAATATTAAAAGATTTGATACACTCATCTGAAAAGATGAATGGAGCATCCTTTTCTAGGAGTTTATTCATAGGAGTGGCAATTTTAGAAAAATCTTTTATGAAACGTCGGTAAAAACCGGCATGCCCTAGAAAACTCCTAACTCCTCTAACATTGGTGGGATGTGGAAGTTTAGCAATTACATCTACTTTAGCTCTATCCACTTCAATTCCTTCTTTTGAAATTTTATGTCCAAGAACGATGCCTTCTTTAACCATGAAATGGCATTTCTCCCAATTAAGAACTAGATTTGATTTTTCGCATCTAATTAGCATTCGTTCCAGATTAACTAGACATGATTTAAATGTATCACCGAAGACTGAAAAGTCATCCATGAATACTTCCATGCATTCTTCTATCATGTCATGAAAAATCGCCATCATACACCTTTGAAAGGTTGCAGGGGCGTTACAAAGTCCAAATGGCATGCGTTTGTAAGCAAAAGTACCATAAGGGCACGTGAATGTGGTTTTCTCTTGGTCCTCGGGTGCTATTGGAATTTGAAAATATCCGGAAAATCCATCTAGAAAACAATAGTAACTATTTCCGGCTAATCTTTCCAACATTTGATCTATGAAAGGTAAGGGAAAGTGATCTTTTCTGGTGGCGTCATTTAATTTTCTATAATCAATACACACACACCATCCTGTTACAGTCCTAGTAGGAATAAGCTCATTTTTCTCATTTGTAATGACAGTCATGCCACCCTTCTTAGGCACGCATTGAACTGGGCTTACCCATGGACTATCAGAGATTGGATAAATTAAACCTGCATCTAGCAGTTTAATAATTTCTTTCTTAACTACATCTTGCATATTAGGATTTAGTCTTCGTTGGCGTTGCACATACGTTTTATGACCTTCTTCCATAAAGATTTTATGTGTGCAATACGAAGGACTTATTCCTTTAATATCATGAATCTTCCATGCAATGGCTGGTTTATGAGCTTTCAACACAGAAATGAGTTGTGATTTCTCATTTTCAGTAAGAGAAGACGATATTATTACAGGTAATTCAGATTCACCATGTAAATAAGCGTATTCCAAATGGTTTGGAAGTGGCTTTAACTCTAATTTCGGAGGTTCTTCTATCGATGATTTGTATCGATATCTGTCTTCTTCTTTTAGCATTTGAATTTCTTCTGTTGTTGGTTCATATCCATTAGCTATAAGTGTAGCTAACATTTCAGCTTCATCAATTGGTTCATTACCTTCTCCTAAAGAACATTCTCCTGTTCCTTGTAATTCTGGAAATTCTTCTAATAATTCTGCATGTGCATCTATAGTTTGAATATAATAACATGTATCATCTGCAGATTGTGGTTGTTGCATTGCTCTATCAACTGAAAAGGTAACACTCTCATCCTCTATACTTAGGGTCAGTTTCTTACCGAACACGTCTATCATTGCTTTAGCCGTGTTTAAGAATGGTCTTCCTAATATGAGAGGAACTTGAGAATCTTCTTCCATGTCCAAAACAACAAAATCTACTGGAAATACTAAAGTACCAACTTTAACTAGCATGTTCTCCATTATCCCTCTAGGATATTTTATTGATCTATCGGCTAGTTGTATGCTTATTCTGGTTGGTTTCAATTCTCCAAGGTCTAGTTTAGTGTATAGTGAATACGGCATTAGATTTATACTAGCACCTAAGTCTGCCAATGCTTCTATTGAACTAAGACTACCCAGAAAACATGGAATTGTGAAACTTCCTGGATCAGATAATTTTTCTGGTATCTTATTCAACAGCACTGCTGAACAATTAGCATTCATAGTAACAGCCGAGAGTTCTTCCATTTTCTTTCTATTTGAAATTAGATCTTTCAAGAATTTAGCATATCTAGGCATTCCTGAATTCACATCAATGAAAGGAAGATTTACATTTATCTGTTTAAACATATCCAAGAATTTGGATTGCTCGGCTTCAAGTTTCTCTTTCTTCATTTTACTCGGGTAAGGAAGTGGTGGTTGGTATGGTTTAACATAAGGTTTATCCTTAACTGTGTTATTTTCATTAACCTTTTCAACTACCGGTTCTTTTTCCTTATCTTGATCAGGTTGTGGTTCTTGTGGAGTAGGAATGGCTTCATCAGAAGTTACAGGTATTTCAGGTGGTTTAAGTGTTGTGCCACTTCTTGTGGTAATGGCTTTAGCTGTTTCACTCCGGGGGTTAGCATTTGTATCACTAGGTAGACTTCCCGGTTTTCTTTCACCTATTAACCTTGCTAGGTTACTCACTTCTTGTTCCAGATTTTGAATAGAAGCTTGTTGATTTCTAAATGCTTGAGCATTTTGTTCATTGGTTTGTTTCTGAGATGTGAAAAACTGCGTTTGAGTTTCAACTAGCTTCGTCATCATATCTTCTAAATTCGGCTTTTTATCATCGGTTTGTTGTGGTGGTTTGTTTTGAAAATTAGGTCTTTGCTGATTATAAGTATTATTGGATACTTGTTGATTGCTAGGACCTTGTTGGTTGTTGTATGGAATATTTCTGTTATAATTCTGGTTTTGATTGTAAATCGGTCTTGGCGGTTGATAATTATTCTGATAATTATTTCCAGGCCTTTGGTTTATGTATGAAATATTCTCTCTTTGTTCCATTGTTAATTCAATACTGAGACAATCTTTTGTCAAATGTGGTCCTCCACACTACTCACAACTAATTCGTATTGAGTGAATATCTTTAGTCATCTTTTCCATTCGTCTCTCCACAGCATCTATCTTTGCGGAAATGGAATCTAAGTCATGGCTAGAATCGGCTCTAGCTGCTTTAGATGATCTAACGATGTCTTTTTCTTGGTGCCACTCATGTGAGTGGGAAGCAGTATTATCAATAATTTTGTAAGCATCAGTTTCGGTTTTCTTCATAATAGAACCACCAGCTGCTATATCTATGTCTTTTCTTGTAGTGATGTCGCATCCTTGGTAGAATATTTGTACTATTTGACAGGTGTCTAAACCATGTTGCGGACATCCTCTTAACAACTTTCCATATCTAGTCCACGCCTCATATAGAGTTTCATTTGGTTTCTGTGTGAACGTAACAATTTCTGCTTGAAGTCTTACGGCTTTAGATGCAGGAAAGAATTGTTTAAGAAATTTGTCAACTAAAACGTCCCATGTATCAATCGCCCCTTCAGGTAACGATTCCAACCAATCTTTGGCTTCTCCCTTTAAAGTCCAGGGAAATAACATGAGATATATCTGTTCATCCTCCACTTCTCGGATTTTAAATAGTGTGCAGATCCTATTAAAGGTACGTAGATGTTCATTTGGATCTTCCTTCGGCGCACCACTAAATTGGCATTGATTAGTCACCATGTGTAGAATTTGTCCTTTGATTTCATAATCTGGTGCATTAATGTCTGGATGAGTAATTGCGTGACCTTGGCCAGTGCGTTTAGCTCTCATTCGGTCTTCCATACTTAAAGGTTCCAGATTCTCCATAATTGAATTTGTTGAATCGGTATCACTAGATGATTCTGATTTAATGGTTCGTTCCTCAACAATCTCTGTTTGAATAATTGGTGGCTCCGGAGGAAAGTTTAATGGTTCAGGATCTACGAACCGTTCCTGAATATTTTCCGGATTCTCAATTGTGAGGTCGGGTTCAAAAAATGGATTATCGGAAATTTGAACTGAAGTACTTGGTCTACTGGATGACGATTCTAAAGAAAAATCAACGGCGGTTATATTTGCTAAATGTCTTGATCTAGTTACAGGTGGTGAACGTACAAAAGGTGGTGAACGTCTTGCTCGGTGCATTCACTGAATATCCTATTAGTTTTTAAAAGGAAAGAAAAATTATAATAAGTTATCCAACCAATAGACTTTTCTGATTTTGCCCACGTTTCGAATAGCCAAAAGATGCAGCAGAGGGGCAGGATTCGTTTGGTCTCAATATAATTGAGGACTGTTTTGCTCCAATAACCCGGTCCACGTACAAATCCAACTATTACTACGAACCAGAAAATTTTGATGTCTATTAAATTAACCACTCAAAATAAATTTTCGTAATTTTAAGAAATTTAGATAAGAAGTAGAATAAAAATCTATGTCCTAAAACTAGAATAGCGAGAAATAAGAAAGAAAAAGAGTTCGTCGAAAAAGGTCGAAAAAGAAAAATGGTTGAAAAATAAAAGGTGACGGAAAAATAAAAGAAACTTATAAAAACTTAAAAATACTTGACTAACCTAACCTTATTACTACAACTAACTTAAAATTATAATCGCAAATTGATATTACTAATTGGAATGATAATTGTTACATAGGTAAAAGTCGTCTAAAAATATTAAAGCTTACAGGAAAAACTATATCCCAAATGGAAATAACTTAAAAAGAAACTAAAACTTAAAAAGGCGTCGCAAAATTCTAAAGTACCTAAATCTTAATCTAAGAAAAAGCACTTAAGAAATTCTACGGCAAAGCCTAAAAATCTAGGAGTAAAAATAACTATAGCAAAAACTAAGTTTAAAATTAAATATGAGCGAAAAATACAAATATTACGTTAAAACGATTGAAAACGGACAAAATATAAAAATATACAAAAAGTTGTAAAAAGTACAATTTTTATAAAAATATTATTTTTATATTATTTATTTTATTAAACTATTAATTTTACAATTTAATTAAACTTAATAAACTAAAATATAAATTAAATAAAACTTAAATTAAACTAAAACTAATTATAATAATAATAATAATTAGGGTTTATAATAATAATTAATTAATAATTACTCCGTGATTAATTGCAGTAGGGTTTCTGTCGGTGTCAGAATTACTCCGCGAGTCGCGGTATTTCAAACAACAAACCCCGCGAGTCGCGGGGTTTCAAAATTCAACCCTGGAACAGTTTAAAACTCGACGTTTTTTGTTTTTTTTTTTTGTTTTTTCTGTTTTCTGTTTTTATATTTTCTGTTTATATTATCTTATTAAAATATTTATGTAATCTAAATAAAACTTATCTTTAATAACTAAGATAAAAATAAAATACTTTATAACAATAAAAAAAATAGATTTATATATATATATTTTTTTTCTTTTTTTTTCGGTTTTTTATATTTATAAAATAAATTAAATAAAACTCATATTTTTACAAAATAAAACTTATATTTGTCAAACTCCTAAAAATACATAAATTTTTGTTTTTCTTTTTATATTTTCGAATAATTAAAACGTATTTTTACAAAAACGAATTTTAATAAAAGTTAACTAAATTTTTTATTTTTTTTTATATATTAGCGTTGCGCTTCCGGCGTTTAGAAAGTTCCCCGACAGCGGCGCCAAAAATACTTGATGTCGTAGGGGGTGTATACAAAATACTATTAAATTTTACAAGGAAATACTATTAAATACGATACAATTTTACACAAGATATTTATTTATTTAGAGAATGGATATACTTAAACCTTGCTACAACACTTATAGGCAGTGTACCTAATCGTACAGTAGTGTAGTTTTTGGTAAGTCCGGTTCGTTCCACAGGGAAATCTTTAAACAAAGCTTAACGCTATATTAGTTTACTTTTATAAAAATACAAATACATATATATAAGTAATATTATTATTATAAAGGGGGGTTTTTACCGTTTAATGACCGGTTTGTCGATTTTAAAACTTTAGTCGCAGTTAAAACCAAATGTAAAATATTAAAAATGAATACAAGACTTAAATTAAAGCATAAAGTAAATAACGATAATGAAATTGCGAATAATAAAAGTGCGATAAAATAAACTTGCGATAATTAAAAAGTACGATAATTAAAAGTGCAATTAAATATAAAATAAAGGAAATTAAATATGAAATAAAAGAATTATGCTTATTTAAACTTCCGTAATCATGATGTTTGACGTGTTGATTTTTGTTTTATGCCCATGGGTTAATTGTCCTTTGTCCTGGATTATTTAATATGTCCGTCTGGTTTTTGTCCATAACAGTCCATCAGTCATAAATATAAAGTGCGAGTGTCCTCGTCAAATTATCCTTATACCCGAAGTTAAATATTCCAACTAATTGGGGACTTAAACTGTAACAAGATTTTAATACTTTGTTTAATAATTACACCAGGATGTCGACTGAGAGTAACCCAAGGTTTTAATATTTTGTTATCAATTATACCAAGTGTCCTTGTACATAATTTCACCCCTGTTTTAATTATTCTAGTGGCTATTAATCCATTCCCGTGTCCGGTTAAATGAACGATTATTCGTACATATAAATACCCCGCCCATCGTGTCCGATTGAGTGTATATGGTAATTTATAGGGACGCCCAATTGTAAATCTTTATATTAACATTAACAAACTATCATTTAGTTAAACAAATATAAAGCCCATTAATAGCCCATAGTCTAATTTCCACAAGTGTCGTTTTTTTGTCCAAACCCCAATTATGGTACAAAGCCCAATTACCCAATTTTAGTAATTAGCCCAACATCATGATTACTTCGGATTAAATAAGCATAATAATAACTTAGCTACGAGACATTAATATAAAAAGGTTGAACATAACTTACAATGATTAAAAATAGCGTAGCGTTACACGGACAGAATTTCGACTTACACCCTTACAACATTCGCTAACATATCCTTATTATTAGAATTATAATTAAAATTTAAATTAAAATATAAATTATATATATATATATATTTTATGTATGAGAAGAAGAAGAAAAAGATGATGATTTGCGATCAGAATTCGGTTGCTTTTATAAGGATTTTCGACTTTAGGGGCTCCGCGACTCGTGGCATTTTTGCCTTCAAACTCCGCGAGTCGCGGAGATTGAAATCACAGCTCACAACTTTGGTGTCTTTCTCTGCCGACGGTTTTTATTTATAAATATAATATATATATAATTAATATAATTAATTATATATTATATTATATTTATATACATAGTTAACTTGTAATTTTTAGTCCGTTGCGTCGAGCGTTGAGAGTTGACTCTGGTCCCGGTTCCGGATTTTCGAACGTCATTGCGTACAATTTAATATCTTGTACTTTGCGTTTTGAATCTTGTACTCTTGTAATTTCGAGACGTTTCTTATCAATAATTGGAACCTCTTTGATTGTCTTTTGTACTTTTGAGCTTTTTGGTCGTTTGCGTCTTCAATTCGTCGAATCTGTCTTTTGTCTTCACCTTTTATTATTTAAACGAATATCACTTGTAAATAGAACAATTGTAACTAAAAGCTTGTCTTTCTTGAGGAATAATGCTATGAAATATATGTTCGCTTTTAGCATTATCAGGTATCAAATCGATTTTGAAGGTTTCACCAGCGAGATTCATTTCGCAACCATGGCAAATTTTATCGGCTTTTATCAGTTTACCATTAGCTAATTCAATAGTATATTTATCGTCTAGAGGTAATGATGCACATTTTAGTTTAAAACTAAAGTCTTTACACATATAACTTCTATCAGCACCCGTATCAAACATAATAGAAGCTAGTTGATTATTAACGGTAAACGTACCCGTGACAAGATTAGGATCCTCACGTGCTTTACTGGCACTAACATTAAATGCCCTCCCTCGTGCGGGTTCTTTGTTCTTCTCCTTATCAGGGCATTGATTTATAAAGTGACCAGACTTCCTGCATCCATAACATTTCTTGACATCGGTCAATTTTGTCTTTACTTCAGAAACGGTGGCATAACAACCTTTCGCCACATGTCCTTTCTTGTTGCACTTATCACAGACCACTTGGCAATAGCCTGCATGATGTGTGTAACACCTTTTGCAGAACGGATGAGGTCCCTTATAGTTAGGACTTGCAGTTGCCCCATCTTGTTTACCTTTAAAAGTTTCTTGTTTCTTCAGGTGAGTACTTTTGCCCTTATAGTCTTCCCATTTCCTCTTTCCTTCAGTTGTCTTGACTTTGGTAATTGGTGCCTTAATCGAACTCTCTGTGATCTGGTCCATGAGTTGGTGTGCCATTGTCATGGCTTCCTGCATCGTATTCGGTTTGGACGATGTAACATTTCCTTTGATATTGATCGATAAACCGTCAATATACATTTCTATCTTTCGTTTCTCGTTTGGCACCAATTCGGGACACAACAAGGCTAGTTCCATGAAATGCTTTTCATAGTTATTGAGATTCGCGCCGATAACCTTCAGATTACGTAACTCAGATTCCATTTTTCTGATCTCGTTTCGAGGACAGTACTCCTCGATTAGCATCTTTTTCAGTTCTTCCCAAGAGATATCATATGCCGTATCTATTCCTTCTGCTTTAGCATAATTGTTCCACCAAGTAAGTGCACCGTCTTGCAACGTACACGAAGCATACTTTGACTTGTCTCCGTTCGCACAATTACTGATTTTGAAAACGGACTCCATCTTTTCAAACCATCGGGTTAGACCGACTGGTCCCTCGGTTCCACTAAACGTCTGTGGTTTGCATCCTTGAAAAGTTTTATATGAGCATCCGTTTCGTGAGTTTGTGTTTACAGCTGCTGCTTTGGCTGCTGCTTCGGCTGTTGCTTTTGCTGCCTCGGCTGCAGCAATTCTTTCATTCACACGTTTCTCGACTAGTTGCTCAAACTCAGCATCCGACATTTGAGACATGTTTCTTCAATAAACACAACAGATATAATTTAATCATATAGAATATTATAGGTAAAATGAGTTGTCAATAGTTATTCGTAGCATATTAATAATATGAACCGATTATTATAAAAGCCTTTTCTTCTTATTAGCATTTTATAATTATTTCTAGGGTATTACCTACCCGTAAAGTTCATTCATAATAGCTATTACAAGGAATTAACTACTAAAATCCTAATAATATTCCACTATGAAAAATTATAGCGAGTTACTACATTATTATGTAATAATAATAATAAGAAGTAGTAATAATACAAATAATCATTCCATGCATTTATTATTAATAAACTAAAATAATACAATACCATACAATACTGATATTTTACATATGCTTATTTTACATAACAAGATAGAGTAGCACACATAAGCAATAGAATAGCGCATGGAAGATTTATGGTTGCGAGGTCGTTTATTCAGAACTATCAGAAACTTCTTCCCATTTGGTTCTCTCTGCCAATTGTTTGTGTGCACATGGTCCGACAGACATTCTGGCAGTGTATTTTATTTTTAGTTGGGGTTTTGAGGTACCCGTTGCCTCAGTGGGTTTAATACAATAAGGGTGGTTACGGATCGAATGGTCATGTTTCTTTTTAATAATTAAGGACATTTTATTATTGTGGTTGTTTTTATTATCATAGCAAGTTGGAATTTCTCCTTAGTGATCTCTTTTATTTCATTAGCGAAATCCTCCTCCTTACTGATTTCGTCTGATGACGAACTGTCTAGGTCATGTGTAGGAGAATATGATGACGAACTGCAAGAATATGTACCGGTGGTCATGAACCGAAATCTGCCAGGCGTAATCGGCACAACCCGCCCGTCGGCGGTATATCTGGACCAATGTCCATATTTGTTTAGAAATGGACGATCCTCGTTTACTTAGGGATCATGGGTCCATGCCAACGATACTGTGGCTCCGGAAAACTAAAGCTGGGTGGAGCTGGAACCTCCTCTGGGTTTACCGGGAGTTGAGATTCCCCGGCTAACACAATTTCTTCTTTAATAGGTATTGGAACGCCCTTTTCAGTTGTGGATAGAATAGATTCAGTGTCCGATTCCGAGTCGTACAAAATGATAGGATTAGAAGAAGTCATCTATCACATAATTGAAACAACAATTACGTTAGCATATAAATATATTACATATAATGTTTTTGACCAAATGATAAGCAAAAATCAGTAAAAACAAATATGGTCATAGTCTAGACTCACTAATGCATCCTAACAATTACCAGTTAAACACACTAATGTAATTTCTGGTTCCCTATGACCTCAAGCTCTGATACCAACTGTAACGACCCGTCAAAATCGCTATTGACGCGGCACGTTAATCATTGATTCCACAGTGAGGTTTTGACCTCTATATGATACGTTTTGATAAAATATTGCATTCATTAAAATAAGTGACTTTCTAAACATAGAAAGTTATAAACATGTGGGCAAGTGCTTAGGTGTAATGACCCGAAATTTTCCGATCAAATTATACTTATGAGATTAATATTTACATAAATTAAACCATACCAACATGATAAGCAATCCAAATTGTTGAGACTTGTGTTTTTGAAAAGAGTTTTACACAACGTTTGACCGTCCAATATGACCGATGATATCGCGAACTATATAACATACGATAATTATACGTTTGTGTATATATATGTATTTATATATATTTAACATGATCTAAGGATGGTTTAACATCTCATTGTGTACTAATGACAATGAGTTATAACTATATTTTGAAACTACTAACTTAAGTTTTCAAAACGATAACTATACGTAACATTCTTTGATATATATACTTATAATATATAATGCTTATACATGTATCGTATATATAAAGTATTTAATCACTTTTTAAGGACTTAAATACATAAAACAATATAAGTATATTCATAAAAGATAGCTATATTTGAATTCTCGTTCCGTTTCCTCAAGATTTCTATACGTATATCTAGGGTATATGTACCCGTATCATACCCAGCTTTTATACGTATTTACTATTGGTATATACACATCAAATCGACATCCTAATCAACATTATTACTGCCCTAGATATGAGGTAACTAGTATTTGTCAAGTAGTATGAATTATTAGTAAGAAAATAAAATTAGGAATACTTTTCTTTCTTTATAAACTAAAAACGTTTTTATAAATGAACACCATTTCTTCACTCCATTTTCTCATACCTACACCCTCATTTCTCTCTCAAAATACTCCTAACTTCATACTTGATCATCTCCAAGCATTTTCCCCATCATTTAGCTTCAATTACAAGCCTTAAACACCATAAGAAAACTCTTTCAAGAACATATCAAAATAACCACCCATTTGAAGAAGTTTACTTCCAACCTTTTGATCTAACTCCACCACTCTTTGATTCCAAGATTATTTCTTATCTTTTGCAGTAACTTTGTCCAAGTAACTTGAGGTAGTAACCTTGTTCATAATCTTATTCAATTCATATTCATATAGCTATCTTATTTTGTGGTATAAAATTTTAACAACAAGAACATAGTTTGAATGATTTCAAACTTGTTCGCAAACTAAATAGATCCTTCTAACTTGACTTTTAAAATACTTCAAGACCTGTAATATATCATAATGATATGCTAACCTAACAAGATATAACTTGGTTTTACAAAGAACATCTTAAAAACTGAATCTACGTCGTCGGAGTGCAACCGGGGGCTGTTTTGGGTTGGATAATTAAAAACCATCTTGAACTTTGAATTGGAAGTTCATGTTCTGGAAAAATGATATTTCTTATGAATATGTTAACACATAAAAATTTCATGGTTTAACTCAAAGTGTAAGTATTTTTAGAAAAATGATCATTAAATGTTGTTTTTATGATGGAAAATGATCACTTTCATAAGTTTTACCAAAGTTTGACCTATAACCTATGATTTCGAATGCAAACTAAGGTATTTTCAGTTCATATTCTTAAAATTTGACTCGATCCAAGGAAGTGGCAAGTTGAACCAACAAAAACGGAGTTGTAATGAAGAAACTACGACTAAAACAAGATTGGGTATCCGAAGCTAGTTTAGCTACGAAAATATTTGGAGAAAAAGTATATTAATCATATCTTTTCTAATTAATATAATATTTTATATATAATTACTTATGATTTGATTTTATATATTTCAGGACCACCCGTAAACAACACGAGAAGATTAATCATAAGACCTCATGATTGTACGCAACACGTCATTTGACAACACGGTACTTTATGTACGCAACACGTCATTTGACAACATGGTACCATGGGTCGAGATTAATTCTGATCAATACGAATACGATGGAGTCTTTATTTATTTTATTTAAGCAACTAATTACGGACCACTAACATCGGACTGCTAACTACGGACTAATAAAATATTAAAAGTATTAATAGTATATATATATATGTAACGAATACTTAAAAAAGAAAATATGTTGATATATTATATATATGGTTAGGTTCGTGATATCTATCGGAGACCAAGTCAAATTAAATACCTTCAAGGCAAAAGTGATTTTCATTTGCTCCCTTTTATATATATTTTTGGGACTGAGAATACATGCGCTGTTTTTATAAATGTTTTACGAAATAGGCACAAGTACTAAAACTAATTCTACGTGGGTTTAAACCAGAAATATACCCTTAGCTTGGTAACATTAAACTACTTGTCTATGTACGGTAGGCGCGAATCCTAAAGATAGATCTATTGGGCCTAACAAACCCCATCCTGACTATGGGATGCTTTAGTACTTCGAGGTTATTTTAAACACACCTGATCTGGTGTACTTCAGAGGGTAAAACATGAACGTTAAGGCTTGTTACCGGGTGCCTACAACTTATAGAATACTTTTATACACTTGCGAGTGTACATATATTTATAAACGGAAATCTTGTGGTCTATTAATATATTGAAATGATTGTTATGATAAACCTATGAACTCACCAACCTTTTGGTTGACACTTTAAAGCATGTTTATTCTCAGGTATTAAAGAAATCTTCCGCTGTGCATTAGCTCATTTTAAGGATATTACTTGGAGTCATTCATGGCATATTTTGAAAGACGTTGCATTCGAGTCATTGAGTTCATCAAGATTATTATTAAGTCAATTATAGTTGGATATATTATGAAATGGTGTGCATACCGTCAATTTTCGTTGTAAAGAAAGTTTGTCTTTTAAAAACGAATGCAATGTTTGTAAAATGTATCATATAGAGGTCAAATACCTCGCGATGTAATCAACTATTGTGAATCGTTTATAATGTATATTAACGGGTCCTTTCAGTTGGTATCAGAGCGGTGGTCGTAGCGAACCAGGTCTTGCATTAGTGTGTCTAACTAGTAGTTGTTAGAATGCATTAATGAGTCTGGACTTCGACCGTGTCTACATGTCAAAAGTTTTGCTTATCATTTCTAGTCGGAAATCATCTGCTTATCATCCTTAGGAAATTACCTGCTTATCATTCATAAGTCTAGACACGTTTTACTGCATTTACTGCATTGATAGTGTATAGACAAATTCTTATCTTAGCATATCTGTTATTGCGAACTTTGACTGATATCTTTTCAAAGATTCTCCGTAATTTACGGGATTTTGGTATTATATATACATATGTAAATTATGTATTGAAGAGTACCAAATCTAACTCCTATAATCTATTCCATACCAAAAATTCATTTTTCCCATTATACAAGATGGATTCCGCATCTAGTTCGAATTCTTTCAGATTCTGACAGTTATGCCGATATGGATTTCCATTCGGGCTCCGAAAGCAGCGTCACCGGAATGGATCAACCAATTTCCCATCATCTATTCTGGATGAATTGGGGATGGGTTCGTAATATACTAAATCACTGGAGACAAGAAGAAGGTGATCCATTCCATCCACCAAATTGCCCTCTTGGCGATGAACCTGAAGCACTTACCGGCGAACCTATTCGAAACACCATTTTCTCTCTCATTTCTAGAGTATCTCGTCACGATTATATACTATCCCATATTACAAATCTTTTTCATTCGCTCGCTCCAACCGCCAATCATCCCGGTGTACTAGCAGAAGTTAACGAACTTCGCGCTCGCGTGACGGCTTTAGAGAACATGGTGCGAAGGTTGCAAACACCAGCAGCAGCACCAGCAGCATAATCAGCACCACCATCAATAACATCAACAATACCATCATCACCACTAACAAACAACATCCGCATCACACGTCTCGACATCATAATCTGTCCTACAAACATCAACATCATACCCACCATAGATACCAAGGAGTACCAACAATAATGAACGATGAAGTATTGATCCATAACTTTATTGATGTTCTGCGAAGAATATGTGGTTTCAAAATTTTTTAGAGATTTCTTATTCTAGCTCAAACCGAAAAGCAAATGATATTAATATCATATTAACTCATTAAATTCATGATTTCATCTGAAGAAAATATATATGTATATATGTTTTCATAAAGATTGTAATTAAAAGTTCTTTTGTACAAAATATTAATGGTGAAATTATTTTTTAACGGGTAGGTAATACCCGAGGAATAATTAGATTTCATCTTAATAAGTTACATTGTACATTCGTCGAAGCTGATTACAGTCATTTACTATCCTACTTACAACCACCGATATACGTATCCGTTCACCGTAGAATAACCATTTTCATTCAATTTCATATTTAGATTTTGACTTCCCAGAATCCAACAAGTGGCATATGAAGAAAACATATGACAAAATAAAATCTGTTAGAAACAAACAAATTAACTATGAAAATTTTTGTTAAGAATCCACGCTAACTGTTCCAGCTAACTGTTCCTAGCTAACTTATTACATTTTATTTATCGCAGTTTATTTATCGCAATTTAATTATCACACTTTTATTTATCGTCATTTAATTTCTGTAATTATTTTACGCACTTTAAATATCGGGACACGTATACAATGTTTTGACATATCATATCGACGCATCTATATATATTATTTGGAATCACCATAGACACTCTATATGCAGTAATGATCGAGTTCTCTATACAGGGTTGAGGTTGATTCTACAATAATATATATAGTTTAAGTTGTGATCGAGTCTGAGACGTATACGGGTCACGACACGTATTAATTAATTCGTATATTATATATTAAACTATATATGAATTATTGGACTGTTACTGTGGACTATCGACTGTGGACTAATGACATTGGACAATTAAAATGAATTAAAATATTGATTATAACATATGAAACTAAACATTTCTTCAAGATTG
The DNA here is from genome assembly GCF_046630445.1 of Rutidosis leptorrhynchoides. Classification (NCBI taxonomy): domain Eukaryota; kingdom Viridiplantae; phylum Streptophyta; class Magnoliopsida; order Asterales; family Asteraceae; genus Rutidosis; species Rutidosis leptorrhynchoides. The sequence continues at coordinate 678,044,479 of NC_092334.1, read as the reverse complement.
CCACTTGATTTCATCTTAAACCTCATTGTATCTCGACGATTACAATCAGCGTTCAAATCTATCATGATTCTTAAAAACACCTCAATCGAGAGGATAAACCAACCGCACTTCATCTACGGAAGAAAAGATTGATGCATATAGTTATGCACCTGAAAAATCCTCGGAAACTTAGTAAACGTTTGACACGTATCTGTTCTAGTTCCTTTGACATTGTTATTACCGAAGATCGTTTTGCAATCCCTTTCTAAAGTAGCTAATTTTGTCACAGCTCCAGCAAGTCAACTCCGACTTTTTATCCGGAAAAACTTTATTATAACCGCGATATATATGCGTACTCTTTATTGTTACTGGGGAACCTTTTATATTCCACAATATTACCATCAGCGATTAATCATTCTAAAAACACAATTCTCCTAAAACTACCTCGGTTTGATAACCGATGACCCAGATCAGTTAACTTTGAAAATGCTGACGAAGCAGCATGTTGTAGATGATCTTAATGGCCAAAAGTTTGATGATAAAGAAAGGAGTGTTAGGAACGCTCGATAGAAAATTTAGTACCGAAAAGCGGATTATGCGAAACTATGAAGAAAGCCGTGGACAAATCACAAAGAATAAGTTTGCCTTCAAAGAATCCAAATGATTCTGTGCCTGTTGAAATCGTTAGCAAACATCTTATTTCTCATTCTAAACCTTCACAGACAAATCTTCTTCATCATCCATTGATATTAGAAATTTTAAGATATTCTCGTATGTTCTATTATAAATATCCTCCATATTTCTGGCGATATTTTCACAACTATTCTTATCTGAGATCATTTATCTCTCCGTAATATCTGCAACATAAAAGAAACTGTGTTAGTTTCTAAATTCTGAAACCTTCGAGTTTAAAATATGAATGTTTTGAAGTAGTGTTGGGAACTGAAGCATTGATTAGTATAATATAATGACACTTGATCAACGTCATTATATTACAGTAAGTCATGCTGAGTTTCTAATGAAGCATGATGATTCACAGTACCGTCATCATGTGCCATTTACACGACTCTTACATTCTATCTAATCTCTAAACATATCAAGAGAATATTTTTCTGGATGACTCGGTCTTCTCCAGGGTATTATGGTAATTTAACAAATCAAAATCATTCTATTTCCATTTTCTTCTTAGAGCATTAGCTATGTTCATTCTGAATTTCATATCTACGAATTCCGGACCATTACTCGCTTGACTCGAAGTCGAGAAGAGAAAACGAAAGCATGAAGCTCCGAAAAATAATGAAGAATATAAACTCCCATAATAACCCCGAAATTACAAACCGTGTTTATCGATGCAGATAGCAATATAGAGACACGGGAGAATTAGAAACACTATAAACACAAGAGTATAGTAGAAGTAAATAGATTCTTCTGGTGGTAGATGAAAAAGAAGAATGACAGATATAAAAGTTAGGAGTATATCAAAAATCAGGACTGGATGGAGCATATTGATGAATGCTTTAAAGTAAGAATCAAGGGAGAAAGAATAGAAGGTGTGAGTTGTGGAAAATAAGGAAACGAAGGGGTGAATTTATAGTGAAATATCCGACAGAGCAATCGAAACAGATTATTGCATATAATCAAAGAAGATCCTGATTTCCTTAACCACCAAAGAACCAAATCTTGTTACGTAAGATTCTCTTTAAATCCCTTAAATCCCGGAAATCAATCATAACTACGTCATCGGTTAAGACGAATATATTTTACTCATCTCACTCTTTTACGATAGTCTCATTTATATTCTTCGCATAATCGAATCGTATTATCTACATTACTCAATGATGATAAAACTCCATTATCACCTTATATTTGTCATGAAAACCTTCTTATTGTTATCCATAACAACCACTATCAAATTTCGGGGACGAAATTTCTTTAACGGGTAGGTACTGTAATGACCCGAAATTTTCCGATCAAATTATACTTATGAGATTAATATTTACATAAATTAAACCATACCAACATGATAAGCAATCCAAATTGTTGAGACTTGTGTTTTTGAAAAGAGTTTTACACAACGTTTGACCGTCCAATATGACCGATGATATCGCGAACTATATAACATATGATAATTATACGTTTGTGTATATATATGTATTTATATATATTTAACATGATCTAAGGATGGTTTAACATCTCATTGTGTACTAATGACAATGAGTTATAACTATATTTTGAAACTACTAACTTAAGTTTTCAAAACGATAACTATACGTAACATTCTTTGATATATATACTTATAATATATAATGCTTATACACGTATCGTATATATAAAGTATTTAATCACTTTTTAAGGACTTAAATACATAAAACAATATAAGTATATTCATAAAAGATAGCTATATTTGAATTCTCGTTCCGTTTCCTCAAGATTTCTATACGTATATCTAGGGTATATGTACCCGTATCATACCCAGCTTTTATACGTATTTACTATTGGTATATACACATCAAATCAACATCCTAATCAACATTATTACTGCCCTAGATATGAGGTAACTAGGATTTGTCAAGTAGTATGAATTATTAGTAAGAAAACAAAATTAGGAATACTTTTCTTTCTTTATAAACTAAAAACGTTTTTATAAATGAACACCATTTCTTCACTCCATTTTCTCATACCTACACCCTCATTTCTCTCTCAAAATACTCCTAACTTCATACTTGATCATCTCCAAGCATTTTCCCCATCATTTAGCTTCAATTACAAGCCTTAAACACCATAAGAAAACTCTTTCAAGAACATATCAAAATAACCACCCATTTGAAGAAGTTTACTTCCAACCTTTTGATCTAACTCCACCACTCTTTGATTCCAAGATTATTTCTTATCTTTTGCAGTAACTTTGTCCAAGTAACTTGAGGTAGTAACCTTGTTCATAATCTTATTCAATTCATATTCATATAGTTATCTTATTTTGTGGTATAAAATTTTAACCACAAGAACATAGTTTGAATGATTTCAAACTTGTTCGCAAACTAAATAGATCCTTCTAACTTGACTTTTAAAATACTTCAAGACCTGTAATATATCATAATGATATGCTAACCTAACAAGATATAACTTGGTTTTACAAAGAACATCTTAAAAACTGAATCTACGTCGTCGGAGTGCAACCGGGGGCTGTTTTGGGTTGGATAATTAAAAACCATCTTGAACTTTGAATTGGAAGTTCATGTTCTGGAAAAATGATATTTCTTATGAATATGTTAACACATAAAAATTTCATGGTTTAACTCAAAGTGTAAGTATTTTTAGAAAAATGATCATTAAATGTTGTTTTTATGATGGAAAATGATCACTTTCATAAGTTTTACCAAAGTTTGACCTATAACCTATGATTTCGAATGCAAACTAAGGTATTTTCAGTTCATATTCTTAAAATTTGACTCGATCCAAGGAAGTGGCAAGTTGAACCAACAAAAACGGAGTTGTAATGAAGAAACTACGACTAAAACAAGATTGGGTATCCGAAGCTAGTTTAGCTACGAAAATATTTGGAGAAAAAGTATATTAATCATATCTTTTCTAATTAATATAATATTTTATATATAATTACTTATGATTTGATTTTATATATTTCAGGACCACCCGTAAACAACACGAGAAGATTAATCATAAGACCTCATGATTGTACGCAACACGTCATTTGACAACACGGTACTTTATGTACGCAACACGTCATTTGACAACATGGTACCATGGGTCGAGATTAATTCTGATCAATACGAATACGATGGAGTCTTTATTTATTTTATTTAAGCAACTAATTACGGACCACTAACATCGGACTGCTAACTACGGACTAAGAAAATATTAAAAGTATTAATAGTATATATATATGTAACGAATACTTAAAAAAGAAAATATGTTGATATATTATATATATGGTTAGGTTCGTGATATCTATCGGAGACCAAGTCGAATTAAATACCTTCAAGGCAAAAGTGAGTTTCATTTGCTCCCTTTTATATATATTTTTGGGACTGAGAATACATGCGCTGTTTTTATAAATGTTTTACGAAATAGGCACAAGTACTAAAACTAATTCTACGTGGGTTTAAACCAGAAATATACCCTTAGCTTGGTAACATTAAACTACTTGTTTATGTACGGTAGGCGCGAATCCTAAAGATAGATCTATTGGGCCTGACAAACCCCATCCTGACTATGGGATGCTTTAGTACTTCGAGGTTATTTTAAACACACCTGATCTGGTGTACTTCAGAGGGTAAAACATGAACGTTAAGGCTTGTTACCGGGTGCCTACAACTTATAGAATACTTTTATACACTTGCAAGTGTACATATATTTATAAACGGAAATCTTGTGGTCTATTAATATATTGAAATGATTGTTATGATAAACCTATGAACTCACCAACCTTTTGGTTGACACTTTAAAGCATGTTTATTCTCAGGTATTAAAGAAATCTTCCGCTGTGCATTAGCTCATTTTAAGGATATTACTTGGAGTCATTCATGGCATATTTTGAAAGACGTTGCATTCGAGTCATTGAGTTCATCAAGATTATTATTAAGTCAATTATAGTTGGATATATTATGAAATGGTGTGCATACCGTCAATTTTCGTTGTAAAGAAAGTTTGTCTTTTAAAAACGAATGCAATGTTTGTAAAATGTATCATATAGAGGTCAAATACCTCGCGATGTAATCAACTATTGTGAATCGTTTATAATGTATATTAACGGGTCCTTTCATTAGGTATAAGCAAAACCCCGAAATACATAAGTCTTTAATTTACAGGTTGACATCACAGTCCAATTATTTATTACACAACGCAGTTTTATTTTGAATGCAATAAACTTTGTACAAAGCATGAGAGACTCCATGCAGGCAACAAGCACATCACAGCGGAAGCATTCTAAGGACCTGAGAATAAAACATGCTAAAAAGTCAACACGAATGTTGGTGAGTTATAGGTTTAATTGCTCGAGTCATAAACATATATAAAGATAGACCACAAGATTTCATCAAAAGTTTATCAATAGATTCTACGTAACAGAGCACCCTGGTAACTAAACTTAACGCTATAGTGATAATTACCCCATTCGTTTTAATACACGCAAACCAACGTGTCTTAAACTCAAATAACATACGTCCGTTAAAAGGCTAGCGCTCTAGCTCCGACGGGGATGTCAAGCCCTATGGATCCATATACAATTATTCGCGCCCACCAGTCCATATCCTATGTACTGGCAGCTACTAGTTACCAAAGCTAAGGGATTTTCGGTTTAACTCAGTGTAGAATTTAGTATGTACTTGTGTCTTATCGCGTTTAAAATAAATTGCATATATTCTCAGCCCAAAAATATTTAAAGTATTTAAAAAGGGAGACTATAAACTCACAGTTCAATATTGCGATTCAATATTGTAGGAAAATTGCGTAGACGTAATGATGGTAGATGACTGTATGGTTGGCCTTGGATTCAAGAACAATACCCCGAATAATACCTAATATTTCCTTAGCTTAAAGCGGTTTGAAACCCGAATTAAAAACACCCTCGTATATACCTTATTATTATTAAACTTAAATTTAAAATTATAATTATAATATAAATACAAATATTAAGAGAGAAATGTAATAAACTTCGTCGAACAAACTGCGTATTTATATTACTTTTCGATTTACTGTAGCTCATGCGATCGCATGAGTTTTCAGTGTTTTTGTCATGCGATCGCATGGCCGCCTTTTCTGTTTTTGTTTGCTAGTTCGTCGACATCAAATAGTGTTTACTGTAGCAAATAGTGTTTACTGTAGCAAATAGTGTTTTACTGTAGCAAATTGTGTTTTACTGTAGCAAAGTAATTTTTACTGTAGCAAATAGGGTTTTACTGTAGGAAAGTCGTTTTTACTTGTACATATATATATACATACATATAATTGTTCATGAATCGTCGAGAGTAGTCAAAAGTAATTGTATATATGTAACAGTTCTAAAATTTTGAGACTCAATCTAACAGACTTTGTTTAACGTGTTAAAATAATAAATCGTATAGAGAATTGGTTTAAATAAGTCAAAAATTTTCGGGTCATCACAAATCCCATTTGAATTTATTAACTCTATTTTTCCGTATAGGAAAACTCTTTTGACTATGAATGGTCCAGACCATATTGATTTCAATTTTCCAGGAAATAGCTTGAATCGTGAATTGAAAAGAAGGACTCTGTCTCCTTCCTTAAATTCTTTTGAACTTCTGATTCTTTTATCATGCCATTTCTTTGTTCTTTCCTTATAGATTAACGAATTTTCATATGCATCATGTCTTAATTCTTCTAATTCGTTTAGTTGACTTAACCGTAGACGTCCGGCTTCATGCAAATCAAGATTACATGTCTTCAAAGTCCAAAATATTTTGTGCTCAATTTCTACTGGAAGATGACATGCTTTTCCGTAAACGAGTTTAAAAGGTGTGGTTCCAATTGGAGTTTTGTAGGATGTTCTAAAAGCCCAGTGTGCATCCTCCAATTTCATGGACCATTCCTTCGGATTTGATCCTACGGTTTTCTCTAGAATACGTTTTAAAGCTCGGTTGGTGTTTTCAACTTGTCCACTTGTTTGTGGATGATAAGCGGTTGAGATTTTATGAGTTACTCCATATCTTTTGAGAACTTTCTCAAGTTGATTATTACAGAAATGAGTACCCCGATCACTTATTAAATCTTTCGGTGTTCTGAACCTTGCAAAAAGACGTTTTAAGAAGTTGACTACAACTCGTGTATCGTTAGTTGGGAGAGCTTGTACTTTCGCCCATTTAGATACATAATCAATGGCAACGAGAATGAAGAGATTATTATGAGATTTTGGAAATGGACCCATAAAGTCAATACCCCAAACGTCGAATACTTCACATACTTGAATGACGTTTTGTGGCATTTCATCACGTTGACTTATTTTTTCGGCCCTTTGACATGCATCACAGGATTTACAAAGAAGGTGTGCGTCTTTGAAAATTGTAGGCCAATAGAATCTGGCGTCGTAAATTTTTCTTGCGAGTTGAGGCCCATAATGCCCTCCTGTTGGTCCTGTGTGACAATGGTTTAAGATTTGACTAGCTTCATCTCCGAATACGTATCGGCGTATTATTCCATCGGGATAAATTTTAAACAAATGTGGATCTTCCATACTAAGTAGTTTTCAAAGTCTGCAAACCATGGAATTTCATTATAATCGATTTTCAATAGATATTCATCAGGAAAGTTATCTTGTATGGCCGATTCATTTAGAACTTCTAATTCAGGATTTTCAAGGCGAGAAAGATGATCAGCTACGAGATTTTCTGCTCCTTTTTATCTCGTATTTCAATATCAAACTCTTGTAAGAGCAATATCCAATGGATTAATCGTGGTTTGGCATCTTGTTTTGAAAATAGATATATAAGAGCAGAATGGTCGATATAGACCACCATTTTAGCTACAACGAGATATGAACGAAATTTGTCAAAAGCAAAGACAATGGCAAGGAGTTCTTTTTCAGTAGTTGTGTAATTCGTTTGTGCTCCTTGTAACGTCTTCCTAGCTTAATATATAGTTTGAAATCGTTTTTCGATTCTTTGTCCTAAAACGGCTCCCATTGCAAAATCACCTGCATCGCACATGAGTTCAAATGGTAAATTCCAATTTAGAGTTATCATGATCGGTGCATTAGTGAGTTTTTCTTTAAGAATATTAAAAGATTTGATGCATTCATCTGAAAAGATGAATGGAGCATCTTTTTCAAAGAGTTTATTCATAGGAGTGGCAATTTTAGAAAAGTCTTTTATGAAACGTCGGTAAAAACCGGCATGCTCTAGAAAACTCCTAACTCCTCTAACATTGGTGGGATGTGAAAATTTAGCAATTACATCTACTTTAGCTCTATCCACTTCAATTCCTTCCTTTAAAATTTTATGACCAAGAACGATGCCTTCTTTAACCATGAAATGACATTTCTCCCAATTAAGTACTAGATTTGATTGCTCGCATCTAATAAGCATTCGTTCAAGATTAACTAGACATGTTTCAAAAGTATCACCGAAGACTGAAAAGTCATCCATGAAAACTTTCATGCATTCTTCTATCATGTCGTGAAAAATCACCATCATGCACCTTTGAAAGGTTGCAGGGGAGTTGCAAAGTCCAAATGGCATGCGTTTGTAAGCAAAAGAACCATAAGGGCACGTGAAGGTGGTTTTCTCTTGGTCCTCGGGTGCTATTGGAATTTGAAAGTATCCAGAGAAACCGTCAAGAAAACAATAGTAACTATTTCTGGCTAACCTTTCCAACATTTTATCAATGAAAGGTAAGGGAAAGTGATCTTTTCTGGTGGTGTCATTTAATTTTCTATAATCAATACAGACACGCCATCCTGTTACAGTCCTAGTAGGAATAAGCTCATCTTTTTCATTTGTGATGACAGTGATGCCACCCTTCTTAGGTACGCATTGAACTGGGCTTACCCATGGACTATCAGAGATTGGATAAGTTAAACCTGCATCGAGCAGTTTAATAATTTCTTTCTTAATAACATCTTGCATATTAGGATTTAGTCTTCGCTGGCGTTGCACATATGTTTTATGACCTTCTTCCATAAGGATTTTGTGTGTGCAATACGAAGGACTTATTCCTTTAATGTCATGAATCTTCCATGCAATAGTTGGTTTATGAGCTTTTAGCACAGAAATGAGTTGAGATTTTTCATTTTCTGTAAGAGAAGACGAGACTATTACAGGTAATTCAGATTCACCATGTAAATAAGCGTATTCCAAATGGTTTGGAAGTGGCTTTAATTCTAATATCGGTGGTTCTTCTATCGATGATTTGTATCGATATCTGTCTTCCTCTTTCAACATTTGAAGTTCTTCTGTTGTTGGTTCGTATTCATTAGCCATGAGTGCAGCTAACATTTCAGCTTCATCAATTGGTTCAATTCCTTCTCCTAAAGAACATTCTCCTGTTCCTTGTAATTCTGGAAATTCTTGTAACAATTCTGCATGTGAATCTATAGTTTGAATATAATAACATGTATCATCTGCAGATTGCGGTTGTTGTATGGCTCTATCAACGGAAAAGGTAACACTCTCGTCCTCTATACTTAGGGTCAGTTTCTTACCAAACATGTCTACTATTGCTTTAGCTGTCTTTAAGAATGGTCTTCCTAATATAAGAGGAACTCGAGAATCTTCTTCCATGTCCAGAATAACAAAGTCTATTGGAAATACTAAAGTGCCAAGTTTAACTAGCATGTTCTCCATTATCCCTCTAGGATATTTTACTGATCGATCGGCTAGTTGCATGCTTATTCGTGTTGGTTTCAATTCTCCGAGGTCTAGTTTAGCGTATAGTGAATACGACATTAAATTTATACTAGCACATAAATCTGTCAATGCTTCTATTGAACTAAGACTACCCAGAAAACATGGAATTGTGAAACTTCCTGGATCAGAGAGTTTTTCTGGTAGTTTATTCAACAGCACTGTAGAACAATTAGCATTCATAGTAACAGCCTAGAGTTCTTCCATTTTTTTTCTATTTGTGATTAGATCTTTCAAGAATTTAGCATATCTTGGCATTCTTGAAATCACATCAATGAAAGGAAGATTGACATTTATTTGTTTAAACATATTCAAGAATTTGGATTGCTCGGCTTCAAGTCTTTCTTTTCTCATTTTACTCGGGTAAGGAAGCGGTGGTTGGTATGGTTTAACATAAGGCTTTACCTTAACTGTGTTATCTTCATTAACCTTTTCAACTACCGGTTCTGTTTCCTTATCTTGCTCAGGCTGTGGTGCCTGTGTAGTAGGAATAGAGTCATCAGAAATTACAGGTATTTCAGGTGGTTTAAGTGTAATACCACTTCTTGTGGTAATGACTTTAGCTGTTTCATTTCGGGGGTTAGCATTTGTATCGCTAGGTAGACTCCCTGGTTTTCTTTCTCCAATTAACCTAGCTAGGTTACTCACTTCTTGTTCCAGATTTTGTATAGAAGCTTGTTGATTTCTAAATGCTTGAGCATTTTGTTCATTAGTTTGTTTATGAGATGTGAAAAATTGAGTTTGAGATTCAACTAGCTTCGACATCATATCTTCTAAATTTGGCTTTTTATCATCGGTTTGTGGTGGTTTATTTGGAAAAATAGGTCTTTGCTGATTATAAGTATTATTAGATACTTGTTGATTGCTAGGACCTTGTTGGTTGTTGTATGGAACATTTCGGTTATAATTCTGATTTTGATTGTAGTTTGGTCTTGGCGGTTGATAATTATTTTGATAATTATTTCCAGGCCTTTGGTTCATGTATGAAACATTCTCTCTTTGTTCCATTGTTTATTCAATAATGAGACAATCTTTTGTCAAATATGGTCTTCCACACTGCTCACAACTAATTCGTATTGCGTGAATATCTTTAGTCATCTTTTCCATTCATCTCTCGAAAGCATCTAACTTTGCGGAAATGGAATCAAAGTCATAGCTAGAATCGGCTCTAGCCTCTTTAGATGATCTAACGATGTCTTTTTCTTGATGCCACTCATGTGAGTGGGAGGCTGTGTTATCAATAATTTTGTAAACTTCCGTTACGGTTTTATTCATAATGCAACCACCAGCTGCTATGTCGATGTCTTTTCGTGTAGTAATGTCGCATCCTTGGTAGAATATTTGTACTATTTGATAAGTATCTAAACCATGTTGAGGACATCCTCTCAACAACTTTCCAAATCTTGTCCACGCTTCATATAAAGTTTCATTTGGGTTCTGCGTGAACGTAACAATTTCTCCTTGAAGTCTCACGACTTTAGATGCCGGAAAGAATCTTTTAAGAAAATTTTCAACTAAAACATCCCATGTATCAATCGCTCCTTCAGGTAACGATTTTAACCAATCTTTGGCTTCTCCCTTTAAAGTCCAGGAAAATAACATGAGATAGATCTGTTCATCCTTAACTTCTCTGATTTTAAATAGAGTACAAATCCTATTAAAGGTTTGAAGATGTTCGTTTAAATCTTCTTTTGGCGTACCACTAAATTGGCATTGATTAGTTACCATGTGTATGATTTGTCCTTTGATTTCATAATCTGGCGCATTAATGTCTGGTTGAGTAATGGCATGACCTTGGCCAGTGCGTGTAGCTCTCATTCGATCTTCCATACTTAGAGGTTCCTGATTTTCCATGATTGAATTTGTTGAATCTAAATCACTATAGGATTCTGATTTAATGGCTTCTTCCTCGACAATCTCCGGATGAGTAATTTGTGGTTCAGGAGGAATGATTAGTGGTTCAGGATCTCTGAATTGTCCTTGAATATCCTCCGGGTTCTCAATTGTGAGGTCGGGTTCAAAAAATGGATTATCGGAAATTTGAATTGGAGTACTTGGTCGACTAGATGATGATTCTAAAGAAAAATCAACGGCGACAATGTTGGCTAGATGTCTTGATCGAGTTACAGGTGGTGAACGTATGAAAGGTGGTGAACGTTTTGCTCGGTGCATTCACTTAATATCTTATTAGTTATAAAGATAAAAATTATTAAAGTTATCAAATTAATAGACTTTTCTAATTTTTCCCACGTTTCGAATAGCCAATAGATGCAGCAGGTAGCCAGGACCCTTTAAATCAGAAGTCCACAACTCGCCACTAACAAATCCAACTATTACTACGAACCAGAAAATTTTGGATGTCTATCAATTTAACCACTTAAAATAATTTTCGTCGAAATTTAAAGAAAATAAAGAAAATTCTATGTCCTATAAACTAAAGCGTAGAAATGAGAAAGAAAAAGAGCGTCGAGAAATAAGAGTCGAAAAACAAACGTCGAAAAACAAACAGTCGAAAAATAAAAATAAGAAAATAAAGCATCGAAACTTAGAATTCTAAAAACTTAAGACTAAAAGTTGCGTCTAAAGGTATTAAAGCTTAAAGAAATTCTAAATCCAAAACGGCAATAACTTAAAAGGCACTAAAATCTATTAAATATTAAAGCGATAAGCGATGTCGTAAAATTCTAAAGCATCTAAATCTTATTATAAAGAAAAAGTACTTAAGGGATTTTACGGCAAAGCTTAAAAAAATCTAGAAATAAACAATAACTATGGCAAAAACAACAACAACAACAACAACAACAACAACAACAACAACAACAACAACAACAACAACAACAACAAAACCCAATCCCGCATATGCGAGGTATGGGGGAGGTGAGATGTAGACAATCCTTCTCCTATCCTAGAAAAAAGACAAGTCATTTCTCCACCCGAAGTGAAACACTCCCAAGAGTAGAGAAAATCATCCCTCTCAATGTTCTATGGATAGAGAGATTGCTTCCAAAAGGACCTTCGGCCTATAACTATGGCAAAAACTAAGTTTAAAACTAATTACGAACGATAAAAATACAAATTACAAATTAAAAGATTAAAATATACAATTTATAAAAATATATAAAAAAATGATAAAATTACTTATTTTTATAAAAATATTATTTTTATATTATTATTTTATAAAAGTATTAATTTTATAATTAATAAAACTATTTGAAACTTAAAAATACAAAATTTAATTAAAACTTAAAACTAATTATATTAAATTACTAAACCCTAATTAGGTTAATAATAATAATAATAATAATTAATTTAAACCTAACACTAATCGTATGTACTATGTTTCAGACCTGTCAGACAGGCTCATGCGATCGCATGAGTTCTCTGTGTCTGGGCCATGCGATCGCATAGATTTGAGTTACAGGCCAGATTGTTTGGGCTGCTACAGTACGGCCCGATTACTTTTCTAATTTTTTTCTGATTTTTAATTTATAGAAATAAAATAATTTAAATAAAACTTATAAATTAAAAAAAATTACTTACTAGTTTTTATAACTTTTAACAATAAATAAAAATATAAACTTTTTTAATTTAACTAAACTTTAAAAATATAGATATATATTTTTTTCTTTTTCTTGTTTTTATATTTTTGTTTTTAATATTTAAAACTTATGTAAATATATTTTTATAAAAATAGCTTTAAAACTAAATTTTTTTTATTATAGCATTCTATGGCGTCCCCGGCAGCGGCTCTAAAAATACTTGATGTTGTGCGGGGTGTAGTACGAAATAGATTATATTTTACTACGAAATACTATTAAATACGATACAATTTACACAAGTTATTTATTTATTGTTAGAATGGATATACCTAAACCTTGCTACAACACTTATAGGCAGTGTACCTAATCGTAGAGTAGTGTAGTTTCTAGTAAGTCCGGTTCGTTACACATGGAGCTGGCTAAGTTTAACGCTATATATATTTTAAACACTATATTTGTATAAATATATATATATATATATATATATATATATATATATATATATATATATATATATATATATATAAAAGTATTATTATTATTATTATTATTATTATTATTATTATTATTATTATTATTATTATTATTATTATTATTATATTATAAAAGGGGGTTTTACCGTTTAGTGACCGGTTTGTCAATTTTATGTCTTAAGTCACAATTAAAACCTAATGTAAAATATTAAATATAAATATAACTTAATTTAAAGCGTAAAGTAAATGACGATAAATAAAAGTGCGATAAATAAAATTGCAGTAATTTAAAGTACGATAAATAAAATGACGGTAAATAAAAGTACGATGAAATATAAATTAAGAGAATTATGCTTATTTAAACTTCCGTAATCATGATGTTTGACGTGTTTATTTTAATTTATTACCATGGGTTAATTGTCCTTTGTCCTGGATTATTCGATATGTCCATCTAGTTTTGTCCATAATAGTCCATCGGTCATAAATATAAAGTGCGAGTGTCCTCGTCAAATTACCCTTATACCCGAAGTCAAATATTTCAACTAATTGGGGACTTAAACTATAATAAGGTCTTAATACTTAGTTAATGATTACACCAGGTTATCGACTGTGTGTAATCCAAGATTTTAATACTTTATTAACAATTACACCAAGTGTCCTTGTATGTAATCCACCCCTGTTTTAATGAGTCCATTGACTATTAATCCATTCCCGTGTTCGGTTAAATGAACAATTATTAGTATTTATAAATATCCTGCCCATCGTATCAGATCGAGTGTATGTGGTTATTTATAGATACGTCAAATTGTAAATCTCTATATTAAATTAACGAACTATTATTCAGTTAAACAAATATAAAGCCCATTAATAGCCCATAGTCTAATTTCCACAAGTGTCGGTCTTTTGTCCAAACCCCAATTATGGTCCAAAGCCCAATAACCCCGTCTTTAATATTTAGTCCAACATCACGATTACTTCGGCTTAAATAAGCATAATAATAACTTAGCTACGAGACATTAATTTAAAAAGGTTGAACATAACTTACAATGAGTATTAATCGCGTAGTGTTACACGGATAGAGTTTCGATTTACAAGCTTAAAACATTCGCTAAAACAACCTTATTATTATTAAATTAATATTAAAATTATAATTATAAAATAAATATAAATATATTTGAGAGAGTGATCAGAGAAATGTATGATGAAGGTGTACACAATTCGTTCGAAAATTGCTGAATTTATAGATGTGGTCAGGTACTTCACTCCATGCGATCGCATGGGAATAAGGCCTCCGGGCCATGCGATCGCATGGCCTACTTATCCAGCATCAAATGCTTTCAAAACGTGGGCGGCTCTTGATTTATTTATTATATAATATAATATATATAATTATATATATATATATATATATATATATATATATATATATATATATATATATATTATATTCTTGTGCATCGTTGACTTGTAATTTTAGGCCCGTTGCGTCGCGCGTTGATACTCGGCTTATGTCCCGGTTTCGGATTTTCGAACGTCCTTTCGTACGATTTAATATCGTGTACTTTGCGTTTTGCGGCTTGTAATCTTGTAATTTTTAGACGTTTCTCAGCAATAATTTGAACCACTTGGATTGTACTTTGTACTTTTTAGCGTTTTGGTCATTTATGTCTTCAAATCGTCGAATCTGTCTTTTGTCTTCACCTTTTAATATTTAAACGAATATCACTTGTAAATAGAACAATTGCAACTAAAAGCTTGTCTTTCTTGAAGGATAATGCTACGAAATATGTGTTCGTTTTTAGCATTATCACCGACGTAAACTTTGTTTTTACGTCCTTGCGCCTTGGGTATACAATATTAATGGCCCACATATACAAACAATATTAATGGCCCACAAATACAAACCATAACCATAAACACAAATTAAACTAGTAAACATTAATTCAGGACGGGACTAAACACAAAACATAAAATACAAACTGAGACTCATAAGCTTGGATAAACTAAAACATGAAATAACTAATTCTGGTCTAAATCGTACGTTTGATAAAATTGAGACTGATAAGCTTGAGAAGGTTCGACTTTCTCTTTCGACTTTGACTTTGATTTTGAGGATGTTTTTTTAACCCTCTGAGAAGTAGATTCACCGGTTCGATCATAAGAAGCGCTGCATGTTGTTCGGTTATGACCTGCTTGCTTGCAACGAGTACATGTTCTTACTTTCTTTTCAATTTCTTCACCTTGAGATGGAATCCGATCGGTACCTTTTGGGCGTCCAGGTGCTCTTTTCTTTTGAATTGGGGGGTTTACGATTTTCAAGATTTTGGGCCCTGGATCCGACCATTCGAATCGATGGGGCAAAGGAAGGATGTGTTCGGAATACGTATTTATATACATTTGAGACATGAACCAATGTGATACATAACATGTAACATCTTCCACTCTGAAGAGTCGTGCTGCTGCAATTACATGTCCGCAAGGTATGCCTGATAATTGCCATTGCCCGCATGTACAAGTTCTATCTTCTAGATTAACGAGACCGTTTTTCCTTCCATCACGCACCTCTATTAGATTGTTTGTCGATGGAAATGGTTGCCATCTTCTTGATTTGTTCGTCCTCTTGGCTAATTTCCGTTCAACATATGGAGTAACCGTTGAAGTAAGACTAACTACTTTGTTGTGATGTTTGAAAAACTAATCTTGTATTGAAGCCCGGAAAAATTTCAATAACATGCAAACTGATAGTTTGCGAGCATGTTTGGATAGAGCGTTAATAGACTCTACACTGTTGCTAGTAAGGTATGCATACCTAACATGATCAGCTTGACTTCTGGACCATTTGTTGAAACCAACGTCTGTGAGACGCTTTTAATCTTCTTTGAAATACACTAACATGATCTTGAAAATCTGACAAACGGTAAGCCTTAACCATTTTCCAATAGTGCCATTCAAAATATTTGAATTTGTTGGACATCGTGTTTATGTTCATGAATAGATGACGTGCGCAGAAAGAGTGAAAGGCTTCAGGAAACACATTTGAAATACCATGTGCTATTGACGGAGCACGATCAGAAATGAAGGTAATCTCTGACATACGATTACTCATACCACTACTCTCTAAATGATCTCTTAGATTTTTAAAAAACCATGACCAAACCTCGTTTGTCTCGCCTTCACCAATTCCATAAGCCAATGGCAAAATTCTGTTATTGGCATCCATTGCAACAGTAATCAAATTTGTACCCAAGTATCCAGCTTTCAAATGTGTACCATCAACGATGATAATAGGGAGAACATTTTGGACAAATGATTGATGTGCAACGAGGTGTATATAAAATAGTTATTATTTTACTAGAAAAACTATTAAATACGATACAATTTTACACAAGATATTTATTTATTTATAGAATGGATATACTTAAACCTTGCTACAACACTTATAGGCAGTGTACCTAATCGTATAGTAGTGTAGTTTTTAGTAAGTCCGGTTCGTTCCACAGGGAGATCTTTGAACAAAGCTCAACGCTATATTAGTTTACTTTTATAAAAATACAAATATATATATAAGTAATATTATTATTATAAAGGGGGGTTTTTACCGTTTAATGACCGGTTTGTCGATTTTAAAACTTTAGTCGCAGTTAAAACCTAATGTAAAATATAAAATAAATACAAGACTTAAATTAAAGCATAAAGTAAATAATGATAATGAAATTGCGAATAATAAAATTGTGATAATTAAAAAGTACGATAATTAAAAGTGCGATTAAATAACAATAAATAAAAGTGCGATAATTAGAAGTGCAATTAAATATAAAATAAAGGGAATTAAATATGAAATAAAAGAATTATGCTTATTTAAACTTCCGTAATCATGATGTTTGACGTGTTGATTTTAGTTTTATGCCCATGGGTTAATTGTCCTTTGTCCTGGATTATTCAATATGTCCGTCTGGTTTTTGTCCATAACAGTCCATCAGTCATAAATATAAATTGCAAGTATCCTTGTCAAATTATTATTATACCCGAAGATAAATATTCCAACTAATTGGGGATTCGAATTGTAACAAGGTTTTAATACTTTGTTTAATGAATACACCAGGTTATCGACTGCGTGTAAACCAAGGTTTTACTACTTTGTTAGCAATTACACCAATTACCCTTGAATGTAATTTCACCCCTGTTTTGATTATCCTAGTGGCTATTAATCCATTCCCGTGTCCGGTTAAATGAACGATTATTCGTACATATAAATACCCCGCCCATCGTGTCCGATCGAGTTTATATGGTAATTTATAGGGACGCCCAATTGTAAATCTTTATATTAACATTAACAAACTTTCATTTAGTTAAACAAATATAAAGCCCATTATTAGCCCATAGTCTAATTTCCACAAGTGTCGTTCTTTTGTCCAAACCCCAATTATGGTACAAAGCCCAATTACCCAATTTTAGTAATTAGCCCAACATCATGATTACTTCGTTTTAAATAAGCATAATAATAACTTAGCTACGAGACATTAATGTAAAAAGGTTGAACATAACTTACAATGATTAAAAATAGCGTAGCGTTACACGGACAGAATTTCGACTTACACCCTTACAACATTCGCTAACATACCCTTATTATTAGAATTATAATTAAAATTAAAATATAAATTATAAATATAAATATATTTACGTATGAAGAGGAAGAGAAAAAAGATGTTTAAAACTCGGCACAAAACTGGCTTTATATAGGACCTGACCAGCAATCTCACTCCATGCGACTCGCATGGATTTGTGCCTTTGGCCATGCGAGTCGCATGGCCACCCTGGATCCAGCCAAATGGATTTGTTTTCTTCTTGCCGACGTAATATAATAATAATAATATATATAATATATAATTATATATAATTATATATATATTATATTATATTCTTGTGCATAGTAGACTAGATATTTTTGGTCCGTTGCGTCGGGCGTTTCTTCTTGGCTCAGGTCCCGGTTCCGGATTTTCGGACGTCCTCGCGTATTATTTTAAATCGCGTACTTTGCGTCTTGTAACTTGTACTCTTGTCATTTTGAGACGTTCCTCATCAATATTTTGAACCTTTTTAATTGTATCTTGTACTTTTTAGCTCTTTGGACCTTTTTGTCTTCAATTTGTCGAATCTGCCTTTTGTCTTCACCTTTTATTATTTAAACGAATATCTCTTGTAAATAGAACAATTGCAACTAAAAGCTTGTCTTTCTTGAGGAATAATGCTATGAAATATATGTTCGTTTTTAGCATTATCAAATATTCCCACACTTGAGCGTTGCTTGTCCTCAAGCAATATTGTCTTGAAATACTAGAATCACTTCTTTATTCTTCACACTTTGTACATCAGTGATTTCTATACGGCGGTATAAACAATGGTAGTAACGATATGGTTTACAGTCCCACATGACTATAAAAATTTAGATCCATTAAGGAAATTGGATCTTTATGAAAACATTTGATCTTTCAAAATCTAGTTTTTACCCTAGATAAGTTTTCCGGAATAACCCTTTACCGGTGTTTGCAAAATATTTTTGTGGGTTTGGTGGGTTTCAGAATTGAAAATTTTAGCTCAAAACTTGCGGTTTTGTGTCACCCACTTGCTAACCTTGTATTTGGAAAGCAACACGTCCAGTTTACTTGTCCCGTATATTACCTTTCGGTAAACTACCGTCCGGTTGTAAAGGAAAGTGTTGAACAAGCAACTGTTAAGGCAATGTCCCGTGACATGCTTTTGATTATGGTCTATAACGTGTCGGACGCAATTACTATCCTTGGTAGGAGCAATAGTAAAGCTCACCCTTATAATTTTTCGGTCTGGCACAAGGTCCTGTCTTTGACCATGCTATGCAACCACCGTTCTTACGGTTGACACCCGATTTGGTTCAGGTGACCTAACGAATTCCAGGTGAATTCCTAGGATTTTACGTTCAATGGTAATGAACGCATTGAAAATGGGGTTTTTAGAAAACAAATCGGTTTGTAATTTTTTTTTTTTTTTTTTTTTTTTCAAAATATTTTCTCGTTTAAGCTCGAGTTTAGATATCATCGAATTCCATGAGTTTGTAATTCTCAATCTTTAAGGTCAATCTCTAGGATTGAGTAATATCAGTCTTAAAAGCTGATTTTTAATCTTTAAGGAGATTATCCTTTCTGGGGATCTGATTCATTAGTCTTATCCAGCTAATTTGCACGGTGCCTCCCCATTGTACGAGATAAATCCTTCTCATGGTTAGGATAAATCTGACCACTTGGCGACCCTGTTTAATGCTGAGGTCCGTGGATTTCCAGCTGATTTTAGTGATGACTTTTCTAGATTTTTCGTCAACCTACAGCTGGTCTGAACGACAACTTCATGACCTAAATTAAGAAGCGCGTGTCTTTTTCGGAAGACTTTACTTCCTTTTAATGATGGAATTGATTCATCGTGTAGATCCATCTCTTCTTTTCTTTCATTGGGTAAAACAGTTTAGTTTAGTCCAAAGCAAAAGTATTTTCAGTTATTTGTTACAAATATATGTGGCATATGTTTAAAATAACTTGGTAAATTTTCCCACACTTGGCTTTTTATTTTTCTTTTTATCGTCCTCTATTCCATTTTAAATGAATTTTAACATTTTAGTTTGTTTCTCAATTTATGTCCTTTCCGAGGTAACAATAATTTCGGTGTTAAAACCTAGTTTTATCGTTCATAAATATGTATAAACATGATTTTGAATTCATTTAATTGAAAATTTTGAAAAATTTTACTAGAATTGGGTAGTCAGTATATAAGACTAGGGCTGTTCTTTTTTATCAGAGAGCACTAGATTCTAATACAACTACTGCTTTACTAGTATTTTTAATGGTAACCAAGTGTATAAAGTAAAAATTTTAAAATCCGAAAGAATTTAACCCCTTCCCACACTTAAGATCTTGCAATGCCCTCATTTGCAAAAAAATCAGTAACAATTTAAATTATTGAGGGTGATTTGTGTGAAAATGATTAAATTTTTACCAAAGTTTCCAAATATATTGGCGTTTGTTTGCTGAATGATAAATGGTGCACGTCATTTGTTCATTCCGTCTTGTTGTTATTTCACATACATTTTGCATCATTGTCGTCAAAATTACTTGCTTTTGCTGAACTTAATTCCAGTCTTTGAAAACGCGTTGTTTTACCCTGTTTTGTACATAAAAGAGAATACATACAATACAAATATAATCATACATGCAATTTGAAATGGAACTTTGGCATCCCACTTTCAAACTATAAGAAAAATATTAGTACACAATAATAATAAGAATATCAAACATTACATAAACGTAATAAAATGTTAAGTGTTTAAAATAAAAATAAAATTACCAACTTATCTCTACTGATCAGGAGGTGGGTTAGGAGGAAAATTAGGATATGGATCCCAATTCATGTTCGCGTCCGGGTTCCATGGCTGATTATAGGTGAACTGGTATGCTGCGTCATAATCATATGAATCATAGGGTGGTCTCATTTCTGGCTGATGTGCGGGATAGTATGCGGGTCGGGTCGGATAATACATCTCGCCAGGCTGCAACTGGCTTATAATTTGGCGCTGATGATAATCCCATCGGCCATGCTCTCGTTGCCGGGAATGCTCGTAGTCATTCCGACGTTGCCATGCCTCGTACTGCATATGCCTATCATAGTTCGTCATGTATTCATCCTCCATACGAACGCCTAAATCAAGAGCAGTCTCCCGAACAACTCCTATAATGTTGTTCGCCTCTTCCATTTCATCATCCGAACCTCTTTCTACCTGTCGCTGAGGTCCCTCGTATCGATATACCCGACCACGTCTCATCAATAATACCCTTGCACCGTGATAAAGGTTTGAACTTATAGTTTCACCTCCGTCCTCTATTTCGTTCATTGGACCCCCTTGGTGCTTATCTACACCTAAATACTCTCCAATGAGAGTAATGAAAATACCACCACCTATAATACTCCCCGATTTCATCCCCGAAACTACATTAGCGAGATAATAACCAACACAATAGGGAATGTTAACGAAACTCCTCGGGTCTCTAATACACTTGAGGTAGAACAAATCGTTTACGGTCAATTTCTCCTTATTCCTACCCCTTTGTGTAATTGTGTTTGCTAAGAATCTATTAATCACCCGGAGTTCAGCTCTGTCTATATCTAAGTATGTATGATTTCCACTGGCGTGAAATTCATTAAAGTGGGACATACGCCTCCAGATGGCGTTAATATCAAATTCCCTATCTACCCTTTCTCCTTGGGCAATCAGGCTATTACAGTCGGGGCTCAAAAGTTCAGCAGGGGTGTAAATCTGTAAGGCCCTAGCTAAATCTATCATGGACATTCTGTACATTCGTCCACCTAACAGAAATCTAATAAAGCTTCTATCATCTATCCTCCTAACATCACTGTTTAACTTAATAGTACTAAGTAATTCTATACACCATTCCCTATATATGGTTCTACGAATGGAAAATAGACGCATCCAATCGTTAAACTGAGAATTACCATACCTTTGCACCAATAATTCCCGAATCGGTTCGGCAAGGTTAACTGTTTCCAAAGGTACCCAGTCAATTGCCCTTGGCATTTCAACAACCTTAAAGTAGAGAATGTGCATGTTCTTTTAATAATCTGGATACTCTATCCAACATCGATCAAATCTCAGATTTGGGTGTAACTGATCTTCATTAATGTCTAAACTCAGAATCCTTTGATGTGGAGCGAATTGACGAAACTGATTCATGAATAATTGATCTTGATCGTGATATGGAATATGTTGCTCCTCCTGTTCTTCTTCTTCTTGTTGCATATGTTGTTCTTGTTCATGAAACATTTCCGGTTCGGGCTCTGGTTGCCTGGATGATGATGCTCCTGAACCTCCAGTATCGGCTCTCTGCAAAACACATTAAACACAAAATTTGTGCATCCAAATATGCATTAGTGTTAGCAAAATAATAACTTGAAACAATTATGATGACATGTTCAATTCATAACACATTTTATACACATTTTCTTAACAATAACAATTCTACACTTTTACATACGAAAATGTGTACAATGTTTTATCACATTTAAACTCTTAAACATGTCAACAATAATCATTATAGCAATTAAACACTTGTTACATGGCATTCAAATCAAACTAGTGCTCATTTTCATATTTTTGTCAAGTCTATACTTTGTCAAATAAACATATACGAAAAATGTACATCAAGTTCATAAGCATTTATCTCAAATAACATGCCAAAATAATCACTACTAGCAATGAAACAAGTTTCAAATGGCCTTTATATCAATTTATCCAAGTTCATGAATTTTTTTGACTTAAAAAGTCCACTTTAATTCTCAAAAACATGTTTAGGCTCAAAGTTTGGATCAATTAACTACCTAGACATGTTACACTACTCAATTTAGCAACAATGCATGACAAAAATCGGCCATAACCTGTTTATATCAAAAAGCCCCAAATTGCTCAAGAACACAAACCCTAGATTCTTAAAAATTTGAAGTTTTTAGCTTCAATTCATGTTAAATAGCTTCTATCTAGGATATACATGCATAATATAACAACAATTTAGCTCTAATTACACCTAAATTTAACAAAATCAAAATATAAATTTTCTAGCTCAAGAACACAAAAATTCGAATTTAAAGAAATTAGGGGTGAAATCTTTACCTTTCTCCTGAAGGGGTTGAGACTACTGAATCTAGGCATGATTATTGTGAAGTTTTGCAAGAATTTTGATGAAAAATGATGAATTTTTGAGAGGGTTTTGGAGATGGTTCGTGTATATGTGTGTGTGTTGTGAAAAAGAGCAGCTCGGCTGGAAATTTTGATCCTGTCCAGTTTTTTATGGCCATGCGACTCGCATGGATTTGTGCATACCCCCATGCGAGTCGCATGGGGTGAAAATCCAGGATTTAATTTTAATTTTTTTTTTTTTTTTTTTTTTTTTTTTTTTTTATAAAACCTTATACTTTTAAAACATAGAATTAATAAAATTTTAAAAATTTTGTTTCTTTTTAAGACGAGGTCGTTTCGGGACGATGCCCTAGTCCGTCCCTCGACAAAATTTTAAAATTTTGTCATTTTCAAGCGATTGTTTTAAAAGCTTAGATTTTTGGATTTTTTAATTTTTTTTTGGCATACTTTAAATCAAAAAGATTAAAAATAATGATAATAAAAGTTCTCGTCCCTCCCTCGGGTAAAGCAATTTCGGTTCAAAGACCTAGTCTTCAACTTACGATGAATTTTAAAAATCATATTCTTAACTTAATGAGATAAAGTAAATTTTTGTTTTTAAATTCACACAACTTAAATATAAAATTCAAAATTAATATTAAAAATTCACACCAAACTTAAAATTTGAAATGCATAAAATTAAAAATTCATATTTTTTAAAAATTAAAAATTCACACCAAACTTAATTTAAAAATTTATAAATCATATCAAACTTATATTAATTTTTTCAAATATTTACAATTTTAAAAATATTGTTTATATAAAGTTTACAATATTAATTTAAGGTTTAAATATTAATTTTAAAAACATGGTAAAATATAAAATTAAAAATCTTTTTGTCTTTTTATCCCACTTTAATCAATCAAATATTATCAAAAATATGCGCCCCTCTTTTCGGTAAAGTAATTTCGGTTCCAAGACCTAATTTAACTCATGACGAATTTTTGAAATATTTTGGGTTGATTGATTAAAGATATTTATACCTTAAGAATAAACGTTAAATTTCGCAGTGATGTAATAAATTTTTGAACGATATCAATAATTTCGGTCGCCAAACCTAATTTTATTTAATACCAATTTAATACTTTTTAGCGAACAAATTAGCGTTTATTATCAAAAGGTTAAAAATAAAAATAAAAATAAAAACTGTACAGACATACCTGTGAAATAGATTTCTTAGTTATATGATCTATTATATTCATAAGATAGTCGGTTTAATTGATTTTCCATGGCTGCATAGGCGTAACCTCGAGCATTCATTGTCTTTTCTTCTAAACATATGAACGGTCCGTCTCTGCATAAAGTAACAAATTCGGTATTTGAATAGGTTTGATTATTTGAACATTTACCTCCATGTGACCATTTTCCGCATTTGTGACATCGTTCTAGGTGTCGTGCTCTTCTTTTCGCTGCGGATTTTGATTTTCCTTTACCAAATTGTAACTTATTATCTTCGCATCTGGATCCTTTTCTAACTCCGTCCATTCTTTCTCTGATTACTGATACTAATTCACTCGGTAGTATATCATTATTTCTTTTAGTGATCAAAGCGTGTAGCATTAGACCATGGTTTAGTTCACAGGCAGTCTTCATTTTGTAAAAACCTAAAAAAAAATAAAAATTCAGAATGGGGGGAGAAGACTAGTTCTTTAGGGTCTGCTAGGGAAAGACCATACGTGTTCCATTTTCGAGAACTACACGAAAACAGACAATCTAACTCTAACAGAAATATATATTATCCTTTAAAGACTTGATTCTCCCCACACTTAGTTAGCTGTGGTGTCGAAATTGTGATTAACTTCGTTGTCGACTTCCATCGGACCCTGTATGTAATGTTTAACTCTGTGACCATTAACTTTAAATTCAATCCCATTTGAATTTATTAATTCTATTGTTCCGTATGGGAAAACTCTTTTGACTATGAATGGTCCAGACCATCTTGATTTCAATTTTCCAGGAAATAGCTTGAATCGTGAATTGAAAAGAAGAACTCTGTCTCCTTCTTTAAATTCTTTTGAACTTCTGATTCTTTTATCATGCCATTTCTTCGTTCTTTCTTTATAGATTAACGAATTTTCGTATGCTTCATGTCTTAATTCTTCTAATTCGTTTAGTTGACTTAATCGTAGACGTCCGGCTTCATGTAAATCAAGATTACATGTCTTTAAAGCCCAAAATGCTTTGTGTTCAATTTCTACTGGAAGATGACATGCTTTTCCATAAACAAGTCTAAAAGGTGTGGTTCCAATTGGAGTTTTGTAGGCTGTTCTAAAAGCCCAGAGTGCATCCTCCAATTTAATGGACCATTCCTTCGGATTTGATCCTACGGTTTTCTCTAGAATACGTTTTAAAGCTCGGTTGGTATTTTCAACTTGTCCACTTGTTTGTGGATGATATGCGGTGGAGATTTTATGAGTTACTCCATATCTTTTAAGAACTTTCTCAAGTTGATTATTACAGAAATGAGTACCCCGATCACTTATTAAAGCTTTCGGTGTTCCAAACCTTGCAAAAAGACGTTTTAAAAAGTTGACTACAACTCGTGCATCGTTAGTTGGGAGAGCTTGTGCTTCCGCCCATTTAGATACATAATCAATGGCTACGAGTATATATAGATTATTATGAGATTTTGGAAATGGACCCATAAAGTCAATACCCCAAATGTCAAATACTTCACATACTTGGATGACATTTTGTGGCATTTCATCACGTTGACTTATTTTTCCGGCCCTTTGACATGCATCACAGGATTTGCAAAGAAGGTGTGCGTCTTTGTAAATTGTAGGCCAATAGAATCCAGCTTCATAAACTTTTCTTGCTGTTAGTTGAGGCCCATAATGCCCTCCTGTTGGTCCTGTGTGACAATGGTTTAAAATTTTACTAGCTTCATCTCCAAATACACATCGGCGTATTATTCCATCGGGACAACTTTTAAACAGATGTGGATCTTCCCAGAAATAGTGTTTTATATCACTGAAGAATTTCTTTCGTCTTTGGTACGATAATCCTTTTTCAAGGAATCCACAAACTAAGTAGTTTGCATAGTCTGCAAACCATGGGATTTCTTTATAATCTATCTTCAATAGATATTCATCAGGAAAGTTGTCTTGTATGGCCGATTCATTCAGAACTTCTAATTCGGGATTTTCAAGACGAGAAAGATGATCAGCGGCGAGATTTTCTGCTCCTTTTTTATCTCGGATTTCAATATCAAACTCTTGTAAGAGTAAGATCCAACGGATTAATCTTGGTTTAGCATCTTGTTTTGAAAATAGGTATCTAAGAGCAGAATGGTCGGTATAGACCACCGTTTTTGCTAGAACGAGATATGATCGAAATTTGTCAAAAGCAAAGACAATAGCAAGGAGTTCTTTTTCAGTAGTTGTATAGTTCGTTTGTGCTCCTTGTAATGTCTTACTAGCATAATATATAGGTTGAAATCGTTTTTCAATCCTTTGTCCTAAAACGGCTCCCATTGCAAAATCACTTGCATCGCACATTAGTTCAAATGGTAGATTCCAATTTGGTGTTATCATGATCGGCGCATTAGTGAGTTTTTCTTTAAGAATATTAAAAGATTTGATACATTCATCTGAAAAGATGAATGGCGCATCCTTTTCTAGGAGTTTATTCATAGGAGTGGCAATTTTAGAAAAATCTTTTATGAAACGTCGGTAAAAACCGGCATGCCCTAGAAAACTCCTAACTCCTCTAACATTTGTGGGATGTGGAAGTTTAGCAATTACATCTACTTTTGCTCTATCCACTTCAATTCCTTCTTTTGAAATTTTATGTCCAAGAACGATGCCTTCTTTAACCATGAAATGGCATTTCTCCCAATTAAGTACTAGATTTGATTTTTCGCATCTAATTAGCATTCGTTCCAGATTAACTAGACATGATTTAAATGTATCACCGAAGACTGAAAAGTCATCCATGAATACTTCCATGCATTCTTCTATCATGTCGTGAAAAATCGCCATCATACACCTTTGAAAGGTTGCAGGGGCGTTACAAAGTCCAAATGGCATGCGTTTGTAAGCAAAAGTACCATAAGGGCACGTGAATGTGGTTTTCTCTTGGTCCTCGGGTGCTATTGGAATTTGAAAATATCCGGAAAATCCATCTAGAAAACAATAGTAACTATTTCCGGCTAATCTTTCCAACATTTGATCTATGAAAGGTAAGGGAAAGTGATCTTTTCTGGTGGCGTCATTTAATTTTCTATAATCAATACATACACGCCATCCTGTTACAGTCCTAGTAGGAATAAGCTCATTTTTCTCATTTGTGATGACAGTCATGCCACCCTTCTTAGGCACGCATTGAACTGGGCTTACCCATGGACTATCAGAAATTGGATATATCAAACCTGCATCTAGCAGCTTAATAATCTCTTTTTTAACTACATCTTGCATATTAGGATTTAGTCTTCGTTGGCGTTGCACATACGTTTTATGACCTTCTTCCATAAGGATTTTATGTGTGCAATACGAAGGACTTATTCCTTTAATATCATGAATCTTCCATGCAATGGCTGGTTTATGAGCTTTCAACACAGAAATGAGTTGTGATTTCTCATTTTCAGTAAGAGAAGACGATATTATTACAGGTAATTCAGATTCACCATGTAAATAAGCGTATTCCAAATGGTTTGGAAGTGGCTTTAACTCTAATTTCGGAGGTTCTTCTATCGATGATTTATATCGATATCTGTCTTCTTCTTTTAGCATTTGAATTTCTTCTGTTGTTGGTTCATATCCATTAGCTATAAGTGTAGCTAACATTTCAGCTTCATCAATTGGTTCATTTCCTTCTCCTAAAGAACATTCTCCCGTTCCTTGTAATTCTGGAAATTCTTCTAATAATTCTGCATGTGCATCTATAGTTTGAATATAATAACATGTATCATCTGCAGATTGTGGTTGTTGCATTGCTCTATCAACTGAAAAGGTAACACTCTCATCCTCTATACTTAGGGTCAGTTTCTTACCGAACACGTCTATCATTGCTTTAGCCGTGTTTAAGAATGGTCTTCCTAATATGAGAGGAACTTGAGAATCTTCTTCCATGTCCAGAACAACAAAATCTACTGGAAATACTAAAGTACCAACTTTAACTAGCATGTTCTCCATTATCCCTCTAGGATATTTTATTGATCTATCGGCTAGTTGTATGCTTATTCTGGTTGGTTTCAATTCTCCAAGGTCTAGTTTAGCGTATAGTGAATACGGCATTAAATTTATACTAGCACCTAAGTCTGCCAATGCTTCTATTGAACTAAGACTACCCAGAAAACATGGAATTGTGAAACTTCCTGGATCAGATAGTTTTTCTGGTATCTTATTCAACAGCACTGCTGAACAATTAGCATTCATAGTAACAGCCGAGAGTTCTTCCATTTTCTTTCTATTCGTGATTAGATCTTTCAAGAATTTAGCATATCTTGGCATTCCTGAAATCACATCAATGAAAGGAAGATTTACATTTATCTGTTTAAACATATCCAAGAATTTGGATTGCTCGGCTTCAAGTTTTTCCTTCTTCATTTTACTCGGATAAGGAAGTGGTGGTTGGTATGGTTTAACATAAGGTTTATCCTTACCTGTGTTATCTTCATTAACCTTTTCAACTACCGGTTCTTTTTCCTTATCTTGATCAGGTTGTGGTTCTTGTGGAGTAGGAATAGTTTCATCAGAAGTTACAGGTATTTCAGGTGGTTTAAGTGTTGTACCACTTCTTGTGGTAATAGCTTTAGCTGTTTCATTCCTGGGGTTAGCATTTGTATCACTAGGTAGACTTCCCGGTTTTCTTTCACCTATTAACCTTGCTAGGTTACTTACTTCTTGTTCTAGATTTTGAATAGAAGCTTGTTGATTTCTAAATGCTTGAGCATTTTGTTCATTTGTTTGTTTTTGAGATGTGAAAAACTGCGTTTGAGTTTCAACTAGCTTTGTCATCATATCTTCTAAATTCGGCTTTTTATCATCGGTTTGTTGTGGTGGTTTGATTTGAAAATTCGGTCTTTGCTGATTGTAAGTATTATTGGATACTTGTTGATTGCTAGGACCTTGTTGGTTGTTGTATGGAATATTTCGGTTATAATTCTGGTTTTGATTGTAAATCGGTCTTGGCGGTTGATAATTATTCTGATAATTATTTCCAGGCCTTTGGTTTATGTATGAAATATTCTCTCTTTGTTCCATTGTTAATTCAATACTGAGACAATCTTTTGTCAAATGTGGTCCCCCACACTGCTCACAACTAATTCGTATTGCATGAATATCTTTAGTCATCTTTTCCATTCGTCTCTCGAAAGCATCTATCTTTGCTGAAATGGAATCTAAGTCATGGCTAGAATCGGCTCTAGCTGCTTTAGATGATCTAATGATATCTTTTTCTTGGTGCCACTCATGTGAGTGGGAAGCAGTGTTATCAATAATTTTGTAAGCATCAGTTTCGGTTTTCTTCATAATAGAACCACCAGCTGCTATATCTATGTCTTTCCTTGTAGTGATGTCGCATCCTTGGTAGAATATTTGTACTATTTGACAGGTGTCTAAACCATGTTGCGGACATCCTCTTAACAATTTTCCATATCTTGTCCACGCCTCATATAGAGTTTCATTTGGTTTTTGTGTGAACGTAACAATTTCTGCTTGAAGTCTTACGGCTTTAGATGCAGGAAAGAATTGTTTAAGAAATTTATCAATTAAAACGTCCCATGTATCAATCGCCCCTTCAGGTAACGATTCCAACCAATCTTTGGCTTCTCCCTTCAAAGTCCAGGGAAATAACATGAGATATATCTGTTCATCCTCCACTTCTCGGATTTTAAATAGTGTGCAGATCCTATTAAAGGTACGTAGATGTTCATTTGGATCTTCCTTCGGCGCACCACTAAATTGGCATTGATTAGTCACCATGTGTAGAATTTGTCCTTTGATTTCATAATCTGGCGCATTAATGTCTGGATGAGTAATTGCGTGACCTTGGCCAGTGCGTTTAGCTCTCATTCGGTCTTCCATACTTAAAGGTTCCAGATTCTCCATAATTGAATTTGTTGAATCGGTATCACTAGATGATTCTGATTTAATGGTTCGTTCCTCAACAATCTCTGTTTGAATGATTGGTGGTTCCGGAGGAAAGTTTAGTGGTTCAGGATCTATGAACCGTTCCTGAATATTTTCCGGATTCTCAATTGTGAGGTTTGTTTCAAAAACTGGATTATCGGAAATTTGAACTGAAGTACTTGGTCGACTGGATGACGATTCTAAAGAAAAATCAACGGCGGTTAGATTTGTTAAACGATGTCTTGATCGAGTTACAGGTGGTGAACGTACAAAAGGTGATGAACATCTTGCTCGGTGCATTCACTGAATATCCTATTAGTTTTAAAAAGGAAAGAAAAATTATAATAAGTTATCCAATCAATAGACTTTTCTGATTTTGCCCACGTTTCGAATAGCCAAAAGATGCAGCAGAGGGGCAGGATTCGTTTGGTCTCAATATAATTGAGGACTGTTTGGCTCCAATAACCCGGTCCACGTACAAATCCAACTATTACTACGAACCAGAAAATTTTGATGTCTATCAATTTAACCACTTAAAATAAATTTTCGTAATTTTTAGAAATTTAGATAAGAAGTAGAAAAAATTCTAAGTCCTAAAACTAGAATAGCGAGAAATAAGAGAGAAAAAGAGTTTGTCGATAAAGGTTGAAAAAGAAAAAATGGTTGAAAAATAAAAGACGACGGAAAAATAAAAGAAACTTATAAAAACTTAAAAATACTTAACTAACCTAACCTTATTACTACAACTAACTTAAAATTATAATCGCAAATTGAAATTACTAATTGGAATGATAATTGATACATAGTAAAAGGTCTAAAAATATTAAAGCTTACAAGGAAAAACTAAATCCCAAATGGAAATAACTTAAAAAGAAACTAAAACTTAAAAAGGTGTCGCAAAATTCTAAAGCACCTAAATCTTAGTCTAAAGAAAAAGCACTTAAGGAATTCTACGGCAAAGCCTAAAAATCTAGGAGTAAAAATAACTATAGCAAAAACTAATTTTAAAATTAATTATGAGCTAAAAATACAAATATTACGCTACAACGATTAAAAAGGGACAAAATATTAAAAGAAATAAAAAGTGATAAAAAAATACAATTTTTATTAAAATATTATTTTTATATTAATTATATTAAAGTATTAAGTGTTAAATATAATAAAACTAATTAAAAGTAATTAATTAAACTAAAAACTTAATTAATAATAATAAAATCAAATTAGGGTTTAATAATAATAATATATTATACTCCGTAATAAATGCGTTATTAGGGTTTGTTTGTGGCCCTGTCAGACCCCTCATGCGAGTCGCATGATTTAAGAGGGTGGGTCATGCGAGTCGCATGACTGAACTGGACAGGTTCAATTTGACAGGTCACGTAATATTTAATATTTATTTTCTTTTTTTCTGTTTTATATTTAAAATATAAATATATATATAATTAAAATAAAACTTAATTTTAAAAACTAAAAATAAACTTAAAATACTTTATAATTTTGTAAAAATAAAAGAAAAACTTAAAAAAAAATATTTAAAATACTTTTTTTTTTCTTTTCGATTTTAAAAGCTTTTTTTTTTTATATATATTTTTTTTTTTTATTTTTAAAAATATAAATTTTACAAAAACTAATTATAACTTAAAAATTAAAAATTATAACGTTTCGCTTTGGCGAAGGTCCCCGGCAGCGGCGCCAAAAATACTTGATGTGCAACGAGGTGTATATAAAATAATTATTATTTTACTAGAAAAACTATTAAATACGATACAATTTTACACAAGATATTTATTTATTTATAGAATGGATATACTTAAACCTTGCTACAACACTTATAGGCAGTGTACCTAATCGTACAGTAGTGTAGTTTTTAGTAAGTCCGGTTCGTTCCACAGGGAGATCTTTGAACAAAGCTCAACGCTATATTAGTTTACTTTTATAAAAATACAAATATATATATAAGTAATATTATTATTATAAAGGGGGGTTTTTACCGTTTAATGACCGGTTTGTCGATTTTAAAACTTTAGTCGCAGTTAAAACCTAATGTAAAATATAAAATAAATACAAGACTTAAATTAAAGCGTAAAGTAAATAATGATAATGAAATTGCGAATAATAAAATTGCGATAATTAAAAAGTACGATAATTAAAAGTGCGATTAAATAACAATAAATAAAAGTGCGATAATTAGAAGTGCAATTAAATATAAAATAAAGGGAATTAAATATGAAATAAAAGAATTATGCTTATTTAAACTTCCGTAATCATGATGTTTGACGTGTTGATTTTAGTTTTATGCCCATGGGTTAATTGTCCTTTGTCCTGGATTATTCAATATGTCCGTCTGGTTTTTGTCCATAACAGTCCATCAGTCATAAATATAAATTGCAAGTATCCTTGTCAAATTATTATTATACCCGAAGATAAATATTCCAACTAATTGGGGATTCGAATTGTAACAAGGTTTTAATACTTTGTTTAATGAATACACCAGGTTATCGACTGCGTGTAAACCAAGGTTTTACTACTTTGTTAGCAATTACACCAATTACCCTTGAATGTAATTTCACCCCTGTTTTGATTATCCTAGTGGCTATTAATCCATTCCCGTGTCCGGTTAAATGAACGATTATTCGTACATATAAATACCCCGCCCATCGTGTCCGATCGAGTTTATATGGTAATTTATAGGGACGCCCAATTGTAAATCTTTATATTAACATTAACAAACTTTCATTTAGTTAAACAAATATAAAGCCCATTATTAGCCCATAGTCTAATTTCCACAAGTGTCGTTCTTTTGTCCAAACCCCAATTATGGTACAAAGCCCAATTACCCAATTTTAGTAATTAGCCCAACATCATGATTACTTCGTTTTAAATAAGCATAATAATAACTTAGCTACGAGACATTAATGTAAAAAGGTTGAACATAACTTACAATGATTAAAAATAGCGTAGCGTTACACGGACAGAATTTCGACTTACACCCTTACAACATTCGCTAACATACCCTTATTATTAGAATTATAATTAAAATTAAAATATAAATTATAAATATAAATATATTTACGTATGAAGAGGAAGAGAAAAAAGATGTTTAAAACTCGGCACAAAACTGGCTTTATATAGGACCTGACCAGCAATCTCACTCCATGCGACTCGCATGGATTTGTGCCTTTGGCCATGCGAGTCGCATGGCCACCCTGGATCCAGCCAAATGGATTTGTTTTCTTCTTGCCGACGTAATATAATAATAATAATATATATAATATATAATTATATATAATTATATATATATTATATTATATTCTTGTGCATAGTAGACTAGATATTTTTGGTCCGTTGCGTCGGGCGTTTCTTCTTGGCTCAGGTCTCGGTTCCGGATTTTCGGACGTCCTCGCGTATTATTTTAAATCGCGTACTTTGCGTCTTGTAACTTGTACTCTTGTCATTTTGAGTCGTTCCTCATCAATATTTTGAACCTTTTTAATTGTATCTTGTACTTTTTAGCTCTTTGGACCTTTTTGTCTTCAATTTGTCGAATCTGCCTTTTGTCTTCACCTTTTATTATTTAAACGAATATCTCTTGTAAATAGAACAATTGCAACTAAAAGCTTGTCTTTCTTGAGGAATAATGCTATGAAATATATGTTCGTTTTTAGCATTATCAATGATCAAATCTGCACGCAAACAAATCAAATGAGATTGCTATTATGTGATGACCCGGAAATTTCTGACCAAATTTAAACTTAATCTTTAACGTTTCCGACACGATAAGCAAAGTCTATGAAGTTGAATCTCAAAATTTTAAACTATTCAAATACCCTTCGATTTTTCTCAACGATTCATGAACAATTATATGTATGTATGTATATATATATATATATATATATATATATATATATATATATATATATATATATATATATATATATATATATATATATGTGTGTGTGTACAAGTAAAAACGACTTTCCTACAGTAAAACACTATTTGCTACAGTAAAAATGACTTTGCTACAGTAAACACTATTTGCTACAGTGAAAAAATGACTTTGCTACAGTAAAACACTACTTGCTACAGTGAAACCGTACTTTGTTACAGTGCTACAGTGAAAACGACTTTGCTACAGTGAAACCGTACTTTGCTACATTGCTACAGTGAAAAATGACTTTGCTACAGTAAAACACTATTTGCTACAGTACACACATTGCTACAATACACACTATTTGATGTCGACGAACTAGCAAACAAAAATGGATAAGGCGGCCATGCGATCGCATGGCAAAAACACTGAAAACCCATGCGATCGCATGGGGTACTGTTGCAGGCCACATACTATAAAACGCGAATTCTGGTTCCAGTGTACATCGATCTCTTTCTCTATTATATTTAAATTATTATTATTATTATTATTATTATTATTATTATTATTATTATTATTATTATTATTATTATTATTATTAAGATTAATATTATTATACATCTTATTATTATTAATATTATTAATTAGTATTATACATAAAATACTACGACGAGGTCTTGAGCGTGTCACTTTCAAAATGGTTTTCAAGCAGGATTGAGCTAAGGAAATTATGGGTAATGTTCGGGGGTATATTTATGAATCAAACCTAGTGTTTATCATCTCCGTTACTTCTGCGTACTATCCTACAATATTCAATCTCAATATTGATACGTAAGCACTCATATTTTATCCTTTATATATTAATTGTGTATCCATGTCTAGTGCTCGAGTATATATATTTATACATACGTGTATGCTAAATTTCGTCGTTAAACAGTTTATAATAGATCACGAATTAAATACATATATTACTGGTAAAAGGTATATGATATATATGTTTTTGGAAAGCTGGTGAAAAATCAATAACTTTTCATTTAGATATCGAATAGTTTCGATGAACGGATTAAAAGATATGATCAACTGAATTATAATTGATGTTAATTGAAATTGCTTTTGAATCTGCAATTAATATTTAAACAACTTGTTTGTAAGATTGATAAATTAGATTTTTGAGTATTACCAACCGAGTAAATGAATCCTTATATAAGGTACGTCTCGTTTTGTTGAACTATTATCAAAATTGACTTTTTGAAACGACTTTGGATAACTTTTGTATGTCAATCTCGAGCATTAGGATTGTGATACACTATGACCTGACCTAGCTTGATAAACATTTATTGACCAACATATGTTCTCTAGGTTGAGATCTACGATTATTTGGTAATCCGAGCTTCTGTCACATTTTGGTGAACGACTTTATATGCTGCTAAGGTGAGTTTCATTGATCTCTTTTTTTAATTGCTTTTGCAATATATATTTTTGGGCTGAGAATACATGCACTTTATTTTAAACGCAATGGATACAAGTACATACTAAATTCTACACTGAGTTTGAACCGAAAATCCCTTAGCTTTGGTAACTGTTAACTCCCAGTTATAAGAACTGGTGGGCGCGAATAGTAGTATATGGATCCATAGGGCTTGACATCCCCGTCCAAGCTAGAGTACTAGCCTTTTAACGGACGTATGCTATTTGAGAAGCGTACACGTTGGTTTGCGTGTATTATTAAGATGATTATACAAAGGGTACAAATTATATATACGTTAAGTTTAGTTACCGGGGTGCTCAATTTCGTAGAATATTTTGATAAACGTTTCTGGATTGAACAACTGAAATCTTGTGATCCACCTTTATATACAGATTATGCGAAACACTAAAACTATGAACTCACCAACCTTTGTGTTGACACTTGTTAGCATGTTTATTCTCAGGTTCCTTAGAAGTCTTCCGCTATTTGCTTATATGTTAGACAAGCTATGTGCATGGAGTCTTACATGGCATATTTATCAAGGAAACATTGCATTCACCAAATCATCACCATGTATCTTATTTTGACTGCATTGTCAACGGAATTACTATTATAAACTATTATTTACGGTGATTGTCTATATGTACAAATCATCAGATGTCGAAAACCTTTGATTTAAATATTCATTTATGATGTGCCTTTTCAAAAGAATGCAATGTTTACAAAACGTATCATATAGAGGTCAAATACCTCGCAATGAAATCGATGAATGACGTGTTCGTCCATATGGATTTGGAGCGATCGTCACATATTATTTTACGATAAAACAATTTTAGGATGAATGATACTTACAACTGCGCCAAAAGACAGGTAACACATCACGAATCTATTTTCATTGTCAGTCACCACATTTGTCATGCTTCGTGGGTTATGAATCTTAATGTTATGAAGATAAATGGGAAGCATTCGGAACGAGTCATCCATACTGCCACAGAGCTTCTCTATTGCATGACACTTGGCTCTCCATGCTTGATTGTAAGAAATGCTCACCCGAAAATGGTTGCCAACATCATCACGTATATCTTTTGGTTTATAGTCTCGATTAGCAGCTTTGAACGATTCCATCAGAATACTTCCTAACACCTTTTTGGTTGCATGTTTATTATTTCCCATAATTTGGGTACGTGAGCATGTGTGTACGTCATGCAATTTCTTTACGATGAAGTTATCAGTGTGGCGTATTTTGTATGCACTACATTTCCACTCACAATTTGGCAACATGCATTTAGCGGTGAATTGAGATTTGTCCGACTTTACAGGCTTAATTTGGAAGTTTTCTTCAAGACATTTTGTGTATAGATGGTTTACAAAATCATCCTTGTTTAAAAAAGTTTGTCGAACTTTAATCAAATCGGATACTCTATAAATGGTTGGTATTTGGCTCGTAGATTCAGTCTCTTGGTCATGCTCACTCAATAAAAGTGGCATATTCCAGAATGCATCTTTTTTTTCTTCATCTTCTTCATCTTCATCTGGATCTTCTCTGTCATTTTCTTCCTCCGAATCACTAGACGCGACAACTGATTCAAAAGGGTGATCTGTTTTTTTAATTTTACATACGTTCTCAACTTCATAGTTGAAGAAATCAAAGTCTTCTGTATTTGAAGGTGGTATTTCAGGTCGTGCTTCTTCCAAATTGGGTGTCTGAAGGTTTGTTTGAGACTCGTGTGTTGGTAGGTTTTGTTGGACATCGTGTGATGGTAGGTTTTGATGGACATTCTGTGTTGGTAGGATTTGCAATGACTGTAAGTTTTCTGGTAGTTGATGCATTGTAACTTTGTCGACAATATAAATATCAATAGGAGCATTTGATATTGCATGTTGTAGAAAATCACGAAAGTCATCATAATCATCAGTAATATCAAAAACAAGATTATCGACAACATATCTCATTGAAATAGGAGCATTAGGTGGCAAATTAATTTTTCTAAGAACATTTTTTAAAAATATTCTTCGAGTAATTGGTTTTTGTGGAGCAACTGGGAGTTTTAATTGAGTTCTAAAACAATCTAGAGGCAAATACATATGTAAGTTATTAATAAATTGAAAAGAACCACCACAACGTATATGAATAATAAAGGTTTCATTATCACTACAACTCATTATTTAAAAAACAAGTGAAAAAAAAGTGGAAAGTTACCTTAATGATGCTAGAAATGATATGATTTTTGTGAAAATGTAGTGAAATGAACTGATAATCTGTTGTTCCAGGTTAAATGATTATATAGAAATGAAATGTTATCCGTAAAAGTACAACAATCTAGCAAAATCTTATCCAAGAAATCAATGAAATCTTATCGGGATAAGACGCAAGGACGCAAGGCGCAAGACGCAATACGCAGGGACGCAAGGCTGTTTGTTGCGTTTAGGCCTAAACGCAAGGACGCAAGGTCGCAAGGACGCAAGGCCCCTTGCGCCTTGCGAGGGCAAATTGTCAAACTTTTTTTTAAGGGCTGTCAGTCAACAAGATTAAAAAAATGGGCATTTTGGTGATATTCGTTGGGCCTCAACAAATATGATATTATATTGAGATTGTAGAAGACTTTGGGCCCTACAAAATATTGGCCTTGTGCTGTTGCACACCTAGTTAGCCGGCCCTGCATTATATTATCTGCTGGCAGTTCTCCGTAAACTAACGAAACTTATTCATACACCACTAAACAGCTTTAAAGGATTTGTACCAAGGGCGGATCTATATTATATCAAGTTGTGTGAAGACCCGTCCTAATCCATCCGGACGAAGTCCATATCGATTATAAACGATTCACAACAGTTGATTACATCGCGAGATACTTGACCTCTATATGATACATTTTACAAACATTGCATTCGTTTTTGAAAAGACAAACTTTCATTACATCGAAAGTTGACAGGCATGCATACCATTTCATAATATATCCAACTATAATTGACTTGATAATAATCTTGATGAACTCGACGACTCGAATGCAACGTCTTTTGAAATATGCCATGAATGACTCCAAGTAATATCTATAAAATGAGCAAATACACAGCGGAAGATTTCTTTCGTACCTGAGAATAAACATGCTTTAAAGTGTCAACCAAAAGGTTGGTGAGTTCATTAGTTTAACTTAAACAATCGTTTCCATCATTTTAATAGACCACAAGATTTCAGATTTCCATTTCTCATAAACATACGTCCCATGTATAGAGACAAAAATATCATTCATATGGATTGAACACCTGGTAACCGACATTAACAATATTCATATATAAGAATATCCCCATCATTCCGGGATCCTCCTTCGGACATGATATAAATTTCGAAGTACTAAAACATCCGGTACTTTGGATGGGGCTTGTTGGGCCCGATAGATCTATCTTTAGGATTCGCGTCAATTAGGGTGTCTGTTCCCTAATTCTTAGATTACCAGACTTAATAAAAAGGGGCATATTCGACTTCGATAATCCAACCATAGAATGTAGTTTCACGTACTTGTGTCAATTTCGTAAAACAGTTATAAAAGTTGCGCATGTATTCTCAGCCCAAAAATATAAAGGGTAAAAAGGCAAATGAAACTCACGATACTGTATTTTGTAGTAAAAATACATATGACGTCATTGAACAATGCAGGGTTGGCCTCGGATTCACGAACCTATATCAATTGTGTATATATTAATACGTATAATGTAAGTTACAAAATTTCATTTATTAATATGTATTATTTATATATTATAGTTTTGTAGAATTTATTCTAACCTTTATTTTAAAACGTA
Organism: Rutidosis leptorrhynchoides; assembly: GCF_046630445.1. Taxonomy (NCBI): domain Eukaryota; kingdom Viridiplantae; phylum Streptophyta; class Magnoliopsida; order Asterales; family Asteraceae; genus Rutidosis; species Rutidosis leptorrhynchoides. The sequence continues at coordinate 678,005,138 of NC_092334.1, read as the reverse complement.
TACTTATATTATATTTTAAGTTATATTTTATATATATATCGATTTTATGTATATATATCTATAATGATTTACGTTTATATAAATAGTGACATTAATATATTTATATACATATATTTGTGGTTAGTATTGTATTTATGAAATTTTATTAGTTTGTTATGTGAATTATTAATACAATCCTAGTATATACCATAAGTATATATATAGTGTACAAAAGATTTATTTGTTAAAATAATAATTTAGATAATAATGATTTACTAATAATAATAATAATTTTATTAATAATGATAATACTAATAGCAAAAAAAATGAAAATGATAACTGTTAATGATACTAATAATAATAACTCTAAAATAATATTAATACTAATACCATACTTATGTTAATAATAAGGGTTCTAATATTTATAAAATGATAAATGATAATCATAATAATACTAGTAAATATTAATGATGATACTGATAAATATGATATTATTAATTGTAAATGTACTGATGATACTATTATTTATAAACCGGTACAAATTCTAATATTGATGATAATAATATATTTTTATTTCCTTCATAATAATAATAATAATGATAATCATAATCATAATCCTAATGATGATAAAATACTAAAATGATAAGTTTATTACTAATAATAATATTATTAATACCTATCATAATAATAATAGTAATGTCTATAATATTTTCAAATATGATAACAAGTATGATACTAATAATAACAATAACAATAACAATCAAAACAATCACAATAATAATAATAATACTAATAATAATTAATATATAATAACAATAATAAAATTAGAAAAGAAAACTACCTCACATGAAAAGAGTTTCAAAAAAAAAAGAAACTACCGTCCTCTGGACTCGATCTCGTGACCACATGCTCACACGCAAACACTCTCGACCATCCCACCAATTCTGATTCTCTGTATTAATATCGAATTTAAATTTTATATATAAACTGTTTTTCTTCTATTCCTCTTCTTCTCCACAAGTCTCACGGATTCAACAAAACATCAATAACCAAAAAAAAAAAAAAAAAAAAAAATCAGGGTTCCTTTTAAAGCTTCAAACATTACAGAAAAAAAATAATTTGGGTTCTAAAATAAAAAAAAAAAAAAACACTAAAGGCCTACTGCAGCGTCGGTTCTTGGAACAAAACAAAAAAAATTGATTTCGTAATAGATAACATTATAGATAATGTTTATAACACGAAATAGTTTTCTAAACATGTATAAAAACTACTGGAATCGTCAATTTGATCAGAAACATATACACGAACGCGAATTTGTCTCAAGAACAATTGTTGACTTTTTTTAAACTAAACTTTGACTTCAAAATTCAAGATCGATATAAAGATTTGAGAGTTGAGATTTTGCAGATAGATTCAAAGAAAGATTTCTAACCTTTCTGCATTTTTAGATTTTGAAACTTTATTCGAAATTGAATTAAGAGAAAAAAAAATTAGAGCGTGCAGAGAAGAAGAAAAAAAAAATATCGCTGTGCTCTTTAATCCCATTGGATTTCCTTTTTATTTGATTTGCAATTATACATAATCATTTTGTAATAATAGAGATCGGTTGATAAAAAATGGAGAAAATGTCAACACAGGTTCACGAGTTTGGAGCAGGAAAGAAACAAAAAAAATAATAATAATAATAGAGATAAAGGATACAGAGGTCAAGCGTATAATATAGATCCCTACTGTTTTTTTTAATTAATAATAATAATATATAATAACAATACTATTAATATCTAATAATATTAATAAAATTAATAATAATGATAAATATAATATTAATGATAATAATAATTGTAAAAATGATAATAATAATAATAATAATAATAATAATAATAATAATACCATACTAATTATGATAATATTAATATTTTATCGATAATAATAATATTAGTAATAATAATCTAATTTATACATCCAATTTCATCTTTATATGATATAAAGTGATATTATGAATACAAATATTGATATTTGACGATACAAATAACATTACTACAACAACTATATTTGTATTTAAATTTAATTTATTAATATCATCTATTATTATGTAATATTTAATAATTATGTAATATGTATTGTAACATATACTGAATATTATATATTTATGCATTTTAATATAAATATATTATAATATTTATTTACATACTAATTATATTATACTTATGTATGTAATTATGAAAAATATAAATGTTTTATATATGTAAGTATTATATATATTTATTAAAATAGTACATTATTTCATCATAGATATATTATAAATATAAATTTCTACATATACATAATATAATAATTATGTATAAAATCATATATATATAGTTATATTTATGTATATATGTATACTACCATATATATAAAATCATGTTTTAAATGTTGAGTAGATGATTAATTATGTATATTAAACAATTAACTACAAAGTATAACATTGTACATTTAATATTTTGATAACGTTGGTAAAATATGTTTGAATCATTTATATACAATATACTATATATATTCAAAATGAAAATCTTTAGTTATTAAATGTTATCTTTTATAATAACAAAATTACTTAATAGTTCATTAATACTAATATAATTAGTTTTATATATAATTATTTATATTTACATTCTTAGTTACAATTAAAGGTTCGTGAATCGTCGGAAATAGTTAAAGGTCAAATGTTATCATGAAATAGTTCAAACATAATGAGACTCGGTTTAATAGACTTTGCTTATCGAGTCGAATCATATAAGATTATGTTTAAATTTGGTCGGAAATTCCCGGGTCATCACAGTACCTACCCGTTAAAGAAATTTCGTCCCGAAATTTGAGTGAGGTCGTCATAGCTAACAATAAATATGTTTTCCTGACGAATATGAGTTGATAACTTGAGTTTTATCATCATTGAGTAATATGGATAAAAATAATTCAATTATTCGAAGAGTGCGAATGAAGCTATTCACAAAAGGATGAAATGAGAAACAAAGATTTGTTTTTAACTTTTGACGTAGTCAGGTTTGAATTTAGAAAATAAGGCGCGTCTTAACTTTTGACATTGCCTTGGTTGAATTCCGGAATTTAAGGGATTTAAAGAAAATCTTGAAGATCTATAAAATCTGATTCTTCGGGATTTATGGAAATTAAGATCTCTTTAATTAAATACGGTGATCTGCCCCGATTACTACGTCTGATATTTCCAGTATAAATTAAGCTCTTCCTTTCCATTATTCTCACCATTCTTATACTTTCTTTCTTAGTTCATACATCCAAAAGATTCTGAAAATGATTAATCCAGTTCTGATCCTTGTCCTCATCCTTACTATCGCAACAATCATTCTCCTTTTTCAACTTCCACCAGAGGAATCTGCTTTCTTCTACTTCGCCCTCGGGATTATAATATTTTTAATTCTCCCGTGTCTTTATGTTGCGATAAACATTGATATACACGGTTTGTAATTTATGTGTTGTTATCGGACTTTATATTCTCCCTTATATTTCAAAGCTCTATGCTTTTGTTTTCTCTTCCCGACTTCAAGTCAAGCGAATAATGGTCCAGAATTTATAGATATAGAGTTTCGAATGATTATAATGTTCTAAGCATGAAGGAACGTGATAGCACGATTTGATTTTCAAATTTATCAACATCACGGAAGATAGAACCATCAAGAATACATTTTCTTGATTTGTTACGGAGTTAAGTAGGATGAAAGAGTTATGTAACATGGCACATGATGACGTTATGATCTGTGAATCATCACGTTTCATTTAGAAACTCAGCATGACTTACTGTAATATAATCACGTTGATCAAGTGTCATTATATTATACTAACTCATGCATCAGTTCCCATCATTACTACAATAACATTCATATTTTAAGCTTGAAAATTTACAGAATATAGAAACTAACAGTTTCTATATGATGTAATACTGATAGCACGAAAAGATTAATGATTTCAGATAAGAATAGTTATAAAAATATCTCCAGAAATATGGAGGATATTTATAATGAAAGGTACGATAATATCTCAGAATATCTAAGATCAGAGGATGATAGAAACTATTGTCTGCAAGGGTTTAGAGTAAGGAGCAAGTTATTTACTATAGACTTTAGCAGACATTGAATTATTTGGATTCTTTGAAGTCAAACTTATTCTTTGTGATTTATCCACGGCTTTCTTCATAGTTTCGCATAATCTGCTTTTCGGTACTATATTTTCTATTGAATGTTTCCAATATATTGATACACAGGAAGCACGAAGAGGTATATAATTTCGGACGAGAATATTTATGAAAATATCCTCAGAAATATCAAAGATATTGATGATGATATTTTGGAATTTCTAAGTTCGACGGTTGATGGAGAAAGATTTTCCGCAAGATTTTAACATGACTTCGGAGCAAGATATTCTCTAAAGATTTCAACGGATCCAGAATTACCTGAATCCTTTGAATATAGGATTTGGTCCTTGTATTTGTCCTTGGTCTCCTTCATGGGTAACTCAATCTGTTTTTCAATACCCAATTTTCTATCGAGCGTTCCTAACACTCCTTTCTTTATCATCAAACTTTTGTCCGTTTAGACCATCTACCATTTTTCTGTTTCCTCTGCATTTAATGCTATGATATCTGAATCATCGGTTATTAATCCGAGGTGGTTTCAGGAGAATTGTGTTTTTAGATGATTAAACGCTGATGGTAATATGATGGAATATGAAAGGTTACCTGGTAACAATAAAAGAGCACGCGTATATATAAACGTTATAATAAGGTTGTTTCGTACGAAAAGTCGAAGTTGACTTGTTGGAGTTGTGACAAAATTGGCTAATTTTGAAAAGGGATCGCAAAGTTGTTTTTGTTAATAAATGCCAAAGGATCTGACGCGGCTACGTGTTGAACTTTTACTCAATTGCCGAGAGTTTCTCAGGTGCATAACTATATGCATAAATCTTTCCTTCCGTAGATGAAGTGCGGTTGATTCATCCTATCGATTGAGGTGTTTTCAAGAATCATGAAAGGTTTGAACGCAGAATGTAATCGTGAAGATACAAATGAGGTTTAAGACGAAATCAAGTGGCAAACTTGAAGAATTGTTTAGTTTCATATGTTATATTCAATATTTTAATTCATTTTAATTGTCCAATGTTATTAGTCCACAGTCGATAGTCCACAGTTGACAGTGCAATCATTCATATATAGTTTAATATATAATATTTGAATTAATTAATACGTATCGTGACCCGTGTACATGTCTCAGACTCGATCACAACTCAAAGTATATATATTATTATAGAATCAACCTCAACCCTGTATAGAGAACTCGATCATTACTGCATATAGAGTGTCTATGGTGATTCCAAATAATATATATAGATGTGTCGATATGATATGTCAAAACCTTGTATACGTGTCCCGATATTTAAAGTGCGTAAAATAAATAACAGAAATTAAATGACGATAAATAAAGTGCGTAAAGTAAATAACAGAAATTAAATGACAATAAATAAAATTGCGAGAATATAAATTGCGATAAAATAAATTGCGATAAATAAATTGCGATAAATAAAATGTAATACGGAATTAACAGTTAGCTAGGAACAGTTAGCTAGGATTTTGTTAGCGTGGTTTCTTAATAAAATTTAATATTGTTAATTAGTCTGTTTCTAATCAATTTTTATTGTGTCCATTATTTCTTCATTATGCCACTTGTTGGATTCTGATAGGTCAAAATTCAAATATGAAATTGAATTTGAATGAAAATAGTTATTCTTTGGTGAACGGATAAGTATCCCGGTGGTTGTAAATAGGATAGTGAATAACTGTTGAATCAGATTCGAAGAATATACAGTGTAACTTATTAATGTGAAATTTAAATATTCCTCGGGTATTACCTACCCGTTAAAATATTTTTATTATTAACAGTTTGTACAAAAGAATTTTTAATTACAATCTTTATGAAAACATATATACATATATATTTTCTTCAGATGTAATCATGAATTTAATGAGTTAACATGATATTAAACTCATTTAGTTTTCAGTTGGAACTAGAATAAATAATCTCTAAAACATTAGAGATTACATAATCACCATGTCGAACGAAGATAACTGATGTAGAATGTCATGTAGAATGATGATTATACTCGAGGTATAGATTGAGATGTTGAGGCATGTGATATTGAAATTTGGGTTGTTGGTGGTACCGTTGGTGCCGGTGATTTGGATGAAGCTGGTACGTTTTGCACCATATTTTCCAAGACTACAACTTATGCGCGAAGTTCGTTAACTTCTTCTATTACACCGGGATGATTGTCGGTTCGGACGAGCGGATGAATGAGGTTTAGAATCTGAGATAGTATATGATCGTGATGAGATACTTTGGAAATGAGAGAGAAAATGGTGTCTCGAACAGGTTCGCCGGTAAACGTTTTAGGTCCATTGTCAAGAGGTGAATTTGGTTAGTGGAAATGATCGCCTTCTTCGCGTTTCCATTGATTAAGTCGACTACGAACCCATCTCCAATTCATTCAGAATAGATGATGGCTAATTGATCGATTCATTCCGGTTACTCTGCTTTCGGAGCTCGAGTGGAAATCCATATCGAAATAGCTGTCGGAATAACTATCGAAATAGCTATCGAAATCAGATGGACTCGAACTGGTTGAGGGATTCATCTCGTACGATCAGATGAAGGATTTTCGATAAGAAATAGATTATAGGATGTAGATTAGTACCCTGCAATACATAATTTACATATGCATATATAATACTAAAATCCCATAAGCTACGGAGGAATCTACGGAAGCTGTCAGGCAAAGGTAACAATAACAGATACGCTAAGATATGAATTTAACTATACACTGTCTATGCAATAAAGGCAGTAAGACGTGTCTTAGACTTTAAGGATGGTAAGCAAATAATTTTTCGACACTAAATGATAAGCAAAACTTTTGACATGCAAACACGGTCGAAGTCCAGACTCATTAATGCATTCTAACGACTATCAGTTAGACTCACTAATGCAAGACCTGGTTCGCTAAGACCACCGCTCTGATACCAACTGTGAAGACCCGTCCTAATCCATCCGGACGAAGTCCATATCGATTATAAACGATTCACAACAGTTGATTACATCGCGAGATACTTGACCTCTATATGATACATTTTACAAACATTGCATTCGTTTTTGAAAAGACAAACTTTCATTACATCGAAAGTTGACAGGCATGCATACCATTTCATAATATATCCAACTATAATTGACTTGATAATAATCTTGATGAACTCGACGACTCGAATGCAACGTCTTTTGAAATATGCCATGAATGACTCCAAGTAATATCTATAAAATGAGCAAATACACAGCGGAAGATTTCTTTCGTACCTGAGAATAAACATGCTTTAAAGTGTCAACCAAAAGGTTGGTGAGTTCATTAGTTTAACTTAAACAATCGTTTCCATCATTTTAATAGACCACAAGATTTCAGATTTCCATTTCTCATAAACATACGTCCCATGTATAGAGACAAAAATATCATTCATATGGATTGAATACCTGGTAACCGACATTAACAATATTCATATATAAGAATATCCCCATCATTCCGGGATCCTCCTTCGGACATGATATAAATTTCGAAGTACTAAAACATCCGGTACTTTGGATGGGGCTTGTTGGGCCCGATAGATCTATCTTTAGGATTCGCGTCAATTAGGGTGTCTGTTCCCTAATTCTTAGATTACCAGACTTAATAAAAAGGGGCATATTCGACTTCGATAATCCAACCATAGAATGTAGTTTCACGTACTTGTGTCAATTTCGTAAAACAGTTATAAAAGTTGCGCATGTATTCTCAGCCCAAAAATATAAAGGGTAAAAAGGCAAATGAAACTCACGATACTGTATTTTGTAGTAAAAATACATATGACGTCATTGAACAATGCAGGGTTGGCCTCGGATTCACGAACCTATATCAATTGTGTATATATTAATACGTATAATGTAAGTTACAAAATTTCATTTATTAATATGTATTATTTATATATTATAGTTTTGTAGAATTTATTCTAACCTTTATTTTAAAACGTATACTTATATTATATTTTAAGTTATATTTTATATATATATCGATTTTATGTATATATATCTATAATGATTTACGTTTATATAAATAGTGACATTAATATATTTATATACATATATTTGTGGTTAGTATTGTATTTATGAAATTTTATTAGTTTGTTATGTGAATTATTAATACAATCCTAGTATATACCATAAGTATATATATAGTGTACAAAAGATTTATTTGTTAAAATAATAATTTAGATAATAATGATTTACTAATAATAATAATAATTTTATTAATAATGATAATACTAATAGCAAAAAAAATGAAAATGATAACTGTTAATGATACTAATAATAATAACTCTAAAATAATATTAATACTAATACCATACTTATGTTAATAATAAGGGTTCTAATATTTATAAAATGATAAATGATAATCATAATAATACTAGTAAATATTAATGATGATACTGATAAATATGATATTATTAATTGTAAATGTACTGATGATACTATTATTTATAAACCGGTACAAATTCTAATATTGATGATAATAATATATTTTTATTTCCTTCATAATAATAATAATAATGATAATCATAATCATAATCCTAATGATGATAAAATACTAAAATGATAAGTTTATTACTAATAATAATATTATTAATACCTATCATAATAATAATAGTAATGTCTATAATATTTTCAAATATGATAACAAGTATGATACTAATAATAACAATAACAATAACAATCAAAACAATCACAATAATAATAATAATACTAATAATAATTAATATATAATAACAATAATAAAATTAGAAAAGAAAACTACCTCACATGAAAAGAGTTTCAAAAAAAAAAGAAACTACCGTCCTCTGGACTCGATCTCGTGACCACATGCTCACACGCAAACACTCTCGACCATCCCACCAATTCTGATTCTCTGTATTAATATCGAATTTAAATTTTATATATAAACTGTTTTTCTTCTATTCCTCTTCTTCTCCACAAGTCTCACGGATTCAACAAAACATCAATAACCAAAAAAAAAAAAAAAAAAAAAAATCAGGGTTCCTTTTAAAGCTTCAAACATTACAGAAAAAAAATAATTTGGGTTCTAAAATAAAAAAAAAAAAAAAAACACTAAAGGCCTACTGCAGCGTCGGTTCTTGGAACAAAACAAAAAAAATTGATTTCGTAATAGATAACATTATAGATAATGTTTATAACACGAAATAGTTTTCTAAACATGTATAAAAACTACTGGAATCGTCAATTTGATCAGAAACATATACACGAACGCGAATTTGTCTCAAGAACAATTGTTGACTTTTTTTAAACTAAACTTTGACTTCAAAATTCAAGATCGATATAAAGATTTGAGAGTTGAGATTTTGCAGATAGATTCAAAGAAAGATTTCTAACCTTTCTGCATTTTTAGATTTTGAAACTTTATTCGAAATTGAATTAAGAGAAAAAAAAATTGGAGCGTGCAGAGAAGAAGAAAAAAAAAATATCGCTGTGCTCTTTAATCCCATTGGATTTCCTTTTTATTTGATTTGCAATTATACATAATCATTTTGTAATAATAGAGATCGGTTGATAAAAAATGGAGAAAATGTCAACACAGGTTCACGAGTTTGGAGCAGGAAAGAAACAAAAAAAATAATAATAATAATAGAGATAAAGGATACAGAGGTCAA